>NW_019385261.1:40816-50519 GCF_000671375.1 Centruroides sculpturatus
ATATTTTATAATATTTTCTAAACATTTTTCTATTTTAAAACCAAAAAAAAAATTATCTCAAAATATAATAATTTTAATTATAAAAGCTAAAATTTTTACCTTATCGTGTTCGGATGCTTTAACTTTTGTGTATTTTAAATGAATTATTTTAAGCAACAGAATATTATTTTATACTGTTCTTTAAAGATATTTTTAACTAAAAACCAAAAAAAATTTCACAAATTTTAATTTAAAACGTTTAAAAAAATCCTTGAATTCTTTGGTTTTTCTTTATTAATATTTAGAAATCCTTCTTGATTCTTGTACTTTTGTTCTTGTTGCGGCTGTTGTTAGGCTGAAATTTTCAAATTGCAGACATAAACAAAATTTTGAATTGAAATTCGCTTGGGACCGGAAGTCACGTGATTTCAATTCAAAATTTTATCGAGTAAGGAATTATATAAATGACCAGCATGACTCGATTGTTATCAGGAGAAGTATGATGTACAGGAGCAAGACACCACTAAAATCTTGTCCAGATATGGAAAAGCTTGGGGAACGAAGAGCTTGATTAAATATACACGAATTTCCGTTCTGAGCCGGAAGTTACGTAATTTTTTAAATTAAGGAACGATTAAAAATTGCAAGTCGGCATTGTTACCACATCACAATAAATAATTGCTCGTTTTTTTGTGTTAATTTCTTCATTAATTTATTTTTAGGTTATGAAAATATGTTTTTATATTATTTTAAAATCATTTTAAAGCTTAAAATTAAAATAATTCAATTCCGAATAAAGTTTTTTATATAGAAAAATCCTTAATATTTCGTGTTATCCGGTTCTAGATGCTTCAACTTTTTTTTTAGTTTTAAAGCGGATTTATTCCTTAATATACATTTTAATCCTTAAAATATGTCTTTAATATTATTTTTAAAACATTTTTCTAGATTAAAACTTAAAAAAAATATCGGCATCAATAGATATTTTCAATAAAAACGCTCGGTTTTTCCTGCATCTTTAATGGATGATTGATCGTTAAGCACTCAACTTTCCACATCAAAACTTTTTAAAAACTCCGTTAAATCCTAAACAAAACTAAATAATAACAATTTTAACAAATATTCCTGACATCTTTCAACACTTTTAAAGAAATTACGTCCTTTAAAAGATCCTTAAAATTAAAGTTTATTCGGCGAAAGTCCTGACAAATCTAACAACGTATTCCCAAGTCGATAACATTTTAACGTTGATAGATTTTATGTACAAATGGGAATTCCTGACTGAAATTATGAGTAATGCGTTTAATTCATTGGAGTAAACTAATCGTTTACATTTAAAATATTTGTAAAGATTAAAATGTAGAACTAATCTAGAATAACAGAAAACAAAAAAAAAATATATTAGAAATATGCCATTCAGAACACAAATAGAGGAATTTTACTCAGTAATTCGTTGTAGAATCTGACTAGAATTGTATATCAATTGTCAGAAACTCGAAATAATGTGCTCTTAAGAAAATAAGTAGAAAAATTCCATGTTCTTGATTAAATCTAGAACATAAAAATAAAAATTATGAAATTTTGTATGTACAGTACATAAAAGAATTTCACTCAGTAATTCGTTGTAGAATTTAACTAAATTTGTATAGAAATTGATATAAAGACGTAAAATTATATTTTACAGAAAGGAAGTGAGAAAAATTATCATATCTTGGAATAAAGAAAAATTAAAAGGGTCTTTCTCAGTAATTCATTGTAGAATTGAACTAGAATTGTACATCAATTGCTTCGATTTCGAAGTAATTTGTTTTTAAGGAGGGAAATGGAAAAAGATTACATTCTAGAATAAACTTTAAACGATGAAAACATTAAAAATCTATTATTTAAGGTTTAGTTTAAAAATCCGTCTAAGTAATTAGTTATAGAGTTGAACTATTAACTCAAAATATTGTATTAAAAAAATAGAAAAGATCATATTCTAGAATAATATATGAAATCATGAAAATATATATTATTAAATATAAAGTATATATTTAAAATAATTTTACTCAGAAATAATTTCTAAAATTGAACTAGAAATTGTAACTAACCCAAAATAACGTATTTTTAGTGAAAAAAAAGTCATATTCTAGATTTATTCCAGAATACAGTGTTTAAAAATATGCCATTTATGATCTAGATAAATGAATTCTAGTAATTAATTCAGTAGAAATAAATATTTAATTATATAATTAAGCTAAAATTGTATATAAGTTCTCAATCATATTCTAGAACAAATCTAGAATACGTTCTAGAAAAAATTTCTAATTCAGTTAAAATAATCTTAACTGAAATATTAGTTATAGAATTTAACTAGATATACATGTGTTATTAATTCGAAATAACGTATATTTTGAGAAAAAAAAGAAAGACAAATCGAATTCTTGAATAAATCTAGAATAAGAGGAAAGAATTATTTTAGTTATAGGTGCAGTAATTTCACTCAGTAATTAATTGTATAATTGATCTAGAAGTGTACCTAAATTGCAACTAACTGCAAAGGATGCATTTTTAAAAAAATTAAGTGGTTAAAAACGTCATAATATTCTAGGAAATTGAGATTAAATTGAAGTAATTTTACTCGTAAATTGATTGTTGAATTAAGTTATAATACATAAAAGTTGTTTAAAACTCGAAAGGATATATTTTTACAAAAGTAAAGGGGGAAAGAAAAGAAGTGGAAGGGTAAAATAAAAATAAAGTAAATTTTAGTCCATTTGTCACATTGGTAAAACACTCCTGTCCACTTGGAAAATTAACAGATGAACCAGGAAAATAAATGACTGTGAAGTATCTTAGCTTTCATTTCTTCCATGATAAATCTTTTCTATAACAGTATCATTTTAAAAATATAAAACGCTCGTTTAATTAATAATAAAATGCAAAAAATAAAAAATAAAATAATAATAAAAGTCAGCGGAGAAATAATCCATGACTTTATTTATTTTATTTTGTTTTAAATTACATATAAAAAAAATCAACAAAACGTAATTATGTTAATGTTTTTTTCCCTCGGTATATTAATCAATAACAGCATAGGATTTTGTTATTGATCGTTTGAATGTTTATTATCTATGTCTGTAAACGTGTTTCTTGATCATCACTCTGCATCATTAACCACATATTGTATTGTGCTTTATAAAAAATTGCATTGTGTTGGATGATGCGAGGGTTTGTATGCAAAAACGAGATATTGTGATAAAGAGGGGGGAAGAAGAATAAAATGCCAAAATAAGTCAGAAATATAGGGTATAAATTACAGGGGATAATGTAAGAAAAAGTGGAAATAAACTGCAAAACAAAAAAACGCAAAACTAGAAATTAAACTAACAGTGAAATGGGGGGAAAAATAGGAAGAATGCGATAAATTATAGAAATAAAATGCAGAAAATTTGAAATAAAATGCGGGATAATATGCAAGAAAATTAATGAAATAAAATGTAAAATAACAGAGATAAAATGCCGTAAAGCATTGAACTGAAACGCAAAAAAAAAAACATCAAAATTGACGTAAAAATATAAAAATAATAAAAAATAAAATACAAAAAGGAAATGCAAAACTATAAATAAAACAAACAGTAAAATGAAAAAAATATACAAAAATTATAGAAATAAAATGCAAAAAAAAAAAACATAGAAAAAATATACATTATAAAATAAGTAATTTAATTTGATTTTATTAGATGTAAGTAGAGCTTAATGAGAAAAGTTTAGTTGTAATTTTATTTGTAGATATGGTCACGAAGATTGTTACAAGTGATTAAGATAATTATTAAGAATATATGGGATTTTTTTTATCATCATTAATAAGGTGATAGATAATAGTAATCAAGGATAATGACGATAGAAGAGTTTCTGATACAAATCTCAATGGGTTGAAGGTAAGTTAATGAAATTTCTGGTTGTTGTAATAATTTTCTTTCTTGCGTATTTTAATTGGAATTTTTTAGATTTTACGTTTTAAAATTTTTTAAAGGAGTTAAATGTTACAGAATTATTGTTTAGATTTTGTATCAGAAAACGCAATTAAACGATTAATTTTTAATAAAAAACAATAAAAACTATTGTGCTTTTTGTAGCACAATAGTTTTTATTGTTTTTTTTTTTAATTTCATGTTGGCTTTCTATAAATACATTTAAAAATTTTTTGCATTTTTATTTAAAAAATCACTATAAAAATCAATATAAATCTCTGCCATTTTATGAAAAAACGTAAGGTTAGCCATGGTTTACTTAAATGAAACCATAGAATTTATTAACGATTTTCCCAAAAACTACACGAAATAATGATTTTCCAAAAATAGCACAAGATCAACTAATAGTTTTGTAAAAACAACAGAAAATTTATTAACGATTTTTCTAAAAATAATACAAAATAAACTAATCATTTTCAAAAAGGCAATACATAAACGAATGATTTTTCTTCTAACAAACCATTGTAAAATTTAAAAATAATTTCTCTAAAAAATTGTAAAAAAAAAACGATCGACGATTTTTTGGAAAAAAAAATGCAAAATTTTGTAATAGATTTTCCATAACAAACGGGTGAAAACAATTAATAATTTTTCCAAAAAACACAAAAACAAAGTAAATAACTTTCAAAAGATTCAAAAAAGACAATTACTTGTGTTTTTTTTAGTTGCGTGTATAAGATTCTATTTACTATTAATCGTGATTTTCTAATAAAAGATTTGTCTTTTTTGATGTAAATTTTTAAGCCGTTTATCTCCTGCTTTTCTTTTTTTTTATTAAGCAAATTTGTATGATTTGTTTGAATTTGTTGGTTTTCTTTAAAAGCTTTACGAATGAATGAAACTTACTTAATCTACATGTCAATCACTCCATCGCTTAGTCTTATCACAGTTTGCATTCCCGAAAGGAAATTTTTCACATCACTTACTACTCTTCCTTTATTATTATTATTTTTTTTTTTTTGATTTTTTGGTTAATTAATTAACAAACTTGTCAATTGATTTGGTTCAAAGAAGTTTATATTTTTATTACGAGAAATATAAAAATGTTTTTTAAATATACTCAACAATTTCTTATTATATTTTATACAATAATTGTTTATTTTTTTGAAGATAAATATGGATTTTCTTAGCAAAAATTCTTAGATCATTCTAATTTGTTTTAGTTTTAAAATTAATTGTTATGTATAGCATCATTATGATTCTTATCAAGTTCAAGATAATTTATTTTTCATCATTTTCATTATCATCTATCAAACTCAATATGATTTTTGTCAATTGCATCACTGTAATCCTTACAAACTCAGTACGATTTATTCATCACCGGCATCAGCATCATCACAATCTATCAAACTCAATACAGTTTTTGTCATCAGCATCACTATTAATCCTTACCAAACTCAGTACGATTTATTCATCATCGGCATCGCTGTTATCTGTGTTAAAGCCAATATGATTTATTCATTAGCATTACTTACATTTTTGTGAAACTTAATGTGATTTATTTGTCATTTGCATCACTATCATTCCTCTAAATTCAATACAGTTTATTCGTCGTTAGCGTCACTATAATCCATATAAAAAGCAATATCATTATCCATTTTGGAGAGCATTTGATAAAGATTTATTTTATCTTTATCATCAATATACACACACTACTCAATGTATTTCCTATGGTTAACCGACCTTATCGATATCTTCATCACCATCAATATCAAACTAAAACGGATCAAATTAACGAATATTTTGATTATAACAGTCATCATCAGTATCAAATTTAGTATCATTATCACTCAGCGAACGATGATGATAGCGAACAGCATTAATATCTCATTACTCCATAGCTGATGCATACATAATTTTTAGAAAAAGTTTTTGATATTAAAAAATAATAATAATAATAATTTAATATCAGCTCTTCATCAATATCATCTTCGGCATTTTAAATTAATTTAAATAATAGATTTATTATAGTTAATTTAATTAACAATTTCAATCCGTTACAAAGTCAGACATTAAAAATCCTCTTTATCAATTTTTTTTATTAATTGATACTAAATAATTTGCTACTGAATAATTAATAAATTAAATGGGAATTTTTTAATATTAATTAAAATATTTTTTTTCAAAATTATTAATTCGAAAAAAATGTTTATTAACATCTCAAAACTAACCTCCAGAGCATCATCAAAATGAGCGCATTCTTTAACAATAATTCGAAAAAATCTAATGAACTGTTTACTTTTTCATTAAATGTAATCAATATTAAGTAATTTAAGAACTATTTTTACATAATTAACATATATAATTATCGATTACTAATGATAAACAGAATTAATGTACCGTTTTCTCAATTAGATGTAACCAAGCATCGTGGAATAACAGACAAACGATTCATGCTAGATGATAACATTCTGTAGACACATTAACGGGTTTAACATGAATTAAACATTATAGATAAACAGTCCACACTTTCAACATATAGAAAGATACAGAAACACATCATTAACATTTCAAAAAAAAAATAAAATAGGAAAAAAAATATATAAAGTAGAGAACAAGAGCATCCTCCATAACAAATTAATGGAGATGGCTTTTATTGAAATAATGGAAAAAAATTGGGGAAAATAAAGAGAGAAAGCTAAAAAATATATTTTAAATTAAAATAATAATTATGAAAGAGAACAGAACAACATTTTAACTGCGAATTGATCCTATTATCTTCACATGGCTGACATCAATTAACGAATATGTTTAACGGATAATGTAACGTTAACAAAAACTATAAAATATTTGCATGATCGATGTACTTAAACGATGGAAAATTGGAGTAAAATTATAGGAAATCGTGTCTTTTACTTGTTAAAATTGTATTTTGGATTGTTTTAAACATAATTAAATAGATTTAATTACATTAAATGTTAATTTAGTACGATTAGAAACACGGTAAAAAAATTGTGTCGATTGTTTGGTGGTTTTGCTAGAGTTAGTTATTGAAGTGGCGAACCTGTTGCTGTTGTAGTTTACGGCTACTATATTTAAATATCTATGAAAATAATCTAGTATATGCTTTAGTTATCTTTATACAGCATAAGGTAAGTTACATATACACCTATCCGCATCACGTGCTAAGGTAGACAGTACTTACCTATAGGTATTTCGGGAGCAGAGCCCACAACACAGAGCGAAGATGCTATCCACAACCACAATGACATCCACATTTTACTAAATAGAAGATTATTCAAAGATATTGTTTCGTTACGACTCGGGTTAGAAGGTATATAAGACAAAATAGTTTCACTAACAGCACGCTTGATGTTAACTTGACATGCCTGTGCGATTTTCTGGTTTTCTCTAGTAGCTACCTCTTCCACGCATGCTCTATATGTTCAACGTTCCTCGTAAAGTCAACGTAACTGGATGTTGGAGTTGCTGCGCATCTCTCTCTACTGTTTTTAGAGTAACGTCGTGTAGCGTTACGATCATCCAACTACCTCTTCATCACCCTCTACGCTCGTTAATTGATAAGTGTCATTCATATTAAAGCTTCATTAACGTAATATACGTGTTAACACACCTCCCCGTCAAGTTAATTACATCATAGAACCGAATATTAAACAAGAAAAAAACAACAGTAAATGTGTTTTTTGAATCACTTCCATCACACACTTTACTGATAAATGTCAATTGCCTTTAGGTTCGTTAACGTAATATACATGTTAATACACCTTCTTGTGGAATTAATTATATCAAAGAAATGAATTTTAAATACAAAAAAACAATCAAATATACTTTTTGAATCACCTTTGTGACCTCACCCATCATACGCTTTACTGATCCGTTTGCTAACCATACGAGCAACGAAGGATTCACTAAAGCATTACTTTAATCATTCAATAGCACTTTAACCGTTTGAGCATAAGTAAAATGGTGTGTTTTTAGAAAATAATTCACCTGTCTTCTAAACTACGTTTTATAAATCTTCGTTTTCCATCCATTCAGCTAAATTTAAGTTAAAGTAAACATCTAAGAACACTTCTACCCAATATTCTTTAAAGGTGGAGATTTTTTGGAACCATTTCTTCCCTTCTAAAACATCCCATGGGTTCCTTTTGAAGTTTAGTTGTTAGAATGACTTCAAAGAAACTCGTGGGATCTTGTAAAAAATATTTTGTTCAAAACATCTTTCACAGGAATCAAGTAAAGTTCAAAACAAAAAAAAAAAAAAGTGTTGACTTGGAATTGTATTCTTCTTCTTTTTTTTCGCATGATTTTCTTTCCTCTTCTTAAGAATCCTTAAGCTTTTTCCTATTTCCGGTCTTTGCTAATTCCAAAAACGCCAAGTTGGTGCCACTAGTTAAAGTTCCTAATTAACTGCCAAAAGCTAAATCTGACCTTATATATAAGGGATAAGTTAAGATAATGATCATCATACTAATTTAATGAGGGCTGTTTGAAGTTTTAGAATGCTAATGAAAATATTTAATGCTATTAAGTATAGAATTCCTGATTATAAAATGCTTCTAGGTATTACAATTTACCTGTCTAATATATACTGTACTGTACAGTACTTTTCTACTTTAATTAGAATAATTAAATTAAAAAAAAAAAATTTTTTTTAATGTAGCATTGTATCGTTTGTGTTTTAGTATTTTATCATATAAATTATTTGATAAAAACATAATTAATTTTAAAGCATTTTAATTATTAAAAACAACATGAATTTTTATATGACGTGTTTGTTGCTCCTACTATTAAAATTTAAATAAATAATTTCTTTGGCAGTATTTTACATATGTTTCGTTTTAAAATTAAAAAGATAACATAGTCTATATACTTTTTGTTAAAATAATCGTTTATATCAGCTGTTTTTTTTCTACGTGTTTCTATTATTAATCAAGAAATATACACATTTTTTTTCAAAGAATATATGAAGAAAATGATTCAGTTTCATTCATCTGTTGTTTTTTTCCACGTGTTTCTTTAACAATTCAAGAAATATACATACTAAATTTTTTTATTTCATCATTTTCACCAGCTGTTTTTCAGCATTGTTGAAATTATTTAATTTCACCAGCTGTTTTTTCCAGGTGTTTCATTAACAAATCATGAATATAATACTTTTAGCATAATTAATTATTTTCATCAGTTGTTCTCATTATTATAATTATACAATTTAATTACCTGTTTTCGTAATGTACACATTAAGAAACATACACATTTTTTTTGCATAATTAATCAATTTCATGCAATATTTTTATGCATTATTGTAATTACTCAATTTCTTCAGCTGATTTTCCACGTGTTTTTTTTAACAAATCAAAAATATATGTATATTTAATATATTAAAAAAATAATAATTAATCGTTTTCAACAGCTGCTCTTTCTTACATTGTTATAATTACTCAAATACATCAGCTGTGTTTAAATAACAATAAATCGATACAAAGAACAGAAACAGCTGATTAAATTGAGTGAAATGCTCTTTAAAAAAATATATATTATAAATAAACTACAGCTGTTGAAATTGAAGGAATATATTTCTAAAAACTAATCTTTATCGTCGACTAAATTTTATATTTATTTCTCTATTTTATATACATTTAAAAAAAAAATAAATAAATATATTGTTTAAAAAAATTATCTACTTTATATACATATTTTCCTTTCATTTATTTAAAAATATATAGTTATAAATTTTATATTTTTAAATA
>NW_019385261.1:50877-74043 GCF_000671375.1 Centruroides sculpturatus
TTTTTTTTAATTATAATTATAATTTAATTAATTTTTTTAATGAATAAATTGCTCGTTACTTTTTTAAATATATGTTTAAAACAAAATTAATTTTATTATGTATTTTTCTAATTTTTAAAAATCATTTTATATAATAAATTCTATGTTTTAGGTAGCATAAAAGTAATTTTGTACAAGGAAAATTATATTTAAAATTTTTATTTATAACTTTATAAAATATATATATTTAAATTAAACATTTAAATAAAATTTTACGTAATAAATTTATTTATTTTATGGCATTTTAATTTTTAAAAAAAGGATACTAATTTTTTTTTTTGGATGAACAATTTATTTAAAGTGATTTTTCAATGTGTTATTGTTAATTTTTTCCATTCAAAACAATTTTTTATGCACAAAAATTGAATAAAATTCACCAGAATTTTGTCAAATTAATTAACATGTTGCTTAGAAAATTGCGATAAGTCAGTGAATATTTCAGATTAGTGAGTCAAGTAAGCTTTAATCTTAGTTGATAAGATTATTACTAGAAAGCTTCTCGATATAACAGTGCAACAGTTCTCCTGATCGATAGAAATTCAGGAAGAGGAGGAACTAGATGCAACTACTCAACCTCATAATGTTACTACTGTTTTTTAAATAGACATTGCAACAAATTCGCATATGTGCTCTCACCTATCTTCTATCGCATCTCATTGGCCTAACATGGCGGAGATACTGTTACCATAGCAACAATCTCCAGCATCTCGGAAGTGTGGCTTGATTGGAAATGTTATATTCTAGTTCTGTTACCCGATGTATGATATTTACTTCGTCATACATACAAACATCTTCCATAAATTTAATAATATACCTTTTTTTTTCTTTCTTGTAAAATTTCACGTTCTGATAACTTTTTTAGCTTGTGGGATGCTTTATATAATGCTTATACTGTATAATTTTTACATTTTTTAAAAATTCTAACGCGTGCCAATGTCCAGAAATGTAGAATTGAATTGTTTAGGTGTTCATTATCATTTTCAATATCATTAATTTTATAAATTAAGTTATTAATTAGTACTTAAGATGATTATCTTTACGGATGAAAAGCTGTATATTGCTGATGCTAAGCGATATTGTTACATACAAATCATTAAATTAATAATTTTAAAAAGTTTAAAAATACGTTAAGTTAAACGCATAAATATGACGTAAACAATAATTATTACGTTTTTTCCTACGTAAATATAATAAAACCGCATAATTATTACGTCACTTTGCATTATTAATTACGCATCATTCAGAAACATACACAAGTATGACGCGTAGAAACTTCAAACAATAATTGGTCGAAGCTATGGCTATCTTGACGATGATTGGTTAGAAACGCAAACAGAAGGCTATTTTGCATAAATTATTTTTTAAACCAATCACTAATTAATAAAGTATTCAAATTGTCACCAGTTATAGTTTATATATATATTAAAAAAAAGGACAATTTGTGTTTTTAACGTGTTAAAATTAAGTAAAAACATGATTTAAACACGTGACTCCTGCAGTACGTTTTAATGCTATTATATTAACTATTATTTACTTAATAATTAATTTCAAAGGAATTTTTCTCTCTAAAATAATTTATAAGTAAATGATAAGCTAAAAAATAATAAATATATATATAGATTTATACAATTACATTTTAAGATTTTAAACGTTGAGATTTGGAGAAGCCATGAAGTAATGTTTTACGATCTTAGCTGCAGGCACATTTTAGAAAGCCACCTTAGTGAAAGATAAGCTAACTGCTGTCTATGGCACTTGGTTTACTTTTTATTTTTTACTTTTATTTTATTATTTATTTTCTTTCGAAAAAAAAAGAGAAGAGAAACTCGTAAAAACATCAACCCAAGAAATGGCATCATGATGGAAGAAGAAGAGTTTGGTTGATGCATGTATACGGATCACTTACCAAAAGTAATTTAAGTGATAGTTCTAAAAAAAACTATCTTTCGTGCATAAATGATGTGAAAAAAATCATATTCAAACCAGTTTCGACGGGTCTAGACATGTCTTAACTTGTCTATTTCTATTTAAATTAGTCAAACCGTCAATTCTTGAAACGCGTTAAGTAATCTCTTATGTAATTAATTTGTTTGGATAATTTTTTTAAATTAGAATTTATAATTTATAGTTGAAAATTCAATTAGATTGATTTAATACATTTTTTGTTTTTTTTTATAATATAGAATTTAAATAGATATTAAAAAAATTTTTTATTCTTAAAAAGTAGATTTAAAGTAAAAAGAATTTCATGTTGAATTTTATTTTAAAAATTTTAAAGAATGTATAATTAATCTTAATAAATACATAAATAAACAATTCTAAAAAAAGTAAAAAGGATAAAACTTAATTGAATTTTCTTAAAATCTTTTATTTGCATATTTTTTAGAAGTTTGTAGTTCAGTGTGTGAAGTATAGTGTAGTTTAATATGTAGGATATGTAATGTAGTATGTCTAGTGTATTATGCAGTGTCTGTAATGTAGTATGTAGTGTGTATAGTATAGTATGTAGCGTGTATAGTATAGTATGTAGCGTGTATAGTGTAGTATGTAGTGTGTCTAATGTAGTATATAACGTGTGTAGTGTGTTTAGTGTAGTATGTAGTGTGTCTAGTGTAGTATGTAACGTGTCTAGTGTAGTAAGTAGCGTGTCTAGTGTAGTAAGTAGCGTGTCTAGTGTAGTGTAGTGTAGTGTAGTGTGTATGTAATACCAGGTATAGTGTTTTTAGAAGATTTATAGTGGGAAAATGAAGCAATTGGATCATTTGCATCAGTGGTAAGTACTGTACCTCAAAATTTTTTTAAAGTATAAGTCAAAAATTGATATTTGTAACTTTTGTAATTTATAAAAAGTAAAGGTTAAAAATAATAAACACACATAAATTTGCTTTTTAGATTTAAAATAAGTAAATGAAATTTCTATATTGGCACTAGATTAAATGATGAGTAACTATATGTTTTTAGACGAAGTCATTCTAAAAATTTTTAATATTTTAAAATGTTTATAATTTATAGAAAAGTTAAAAACTAATAATTTGTTATGCTTTTATAAGATTTAATGTAACTAAATGAAGCAACCGAAAGACTAATTTGCTGATTATTTCGAGTGAGGAATTTCAAAAAATTCCACGTTTTTGCCTTTTTTAATTTATAAACAAATAAGTAAAGAAGTAAATAATAAAATATAAATAACTAAAACGTAGCATTTTCTTTGATTATTTCATCATCAAAGTAGAACATCAACGAACTTCTTTGATTAATTAATAATGTTGTAGTATTGTTTTCTACTTTATTAATAACAAACTTTGCCGTTTAATCTGATCGAAAACTCGATAATTTATCGAAAACAAACAAAGATACGCCATTTTGTTGACAAGATCTTTTATATCTTTATAGAAATATCATTGATTCATGTGCAACAACCACGTAACGTTACTCATGCAAAAAAATAACTTTTTTATGCTACTACAGTAACAATATAACAAGTAAATTCTCTTGTAGTAATATATTAAACTATAATATTGTGTATAATTTAGTGAAAAATTTTAAAAAATTAATTAAATATTCTATTAGATTATTGTGTGAGATTTATTTTTTGATTTGTTTCAATACTACCTTAAGTGGAATATGAATGAAATAAATGTATTAAGCAATAATTTTACCCGTAATTTAATGGAAAATTCCAAAAATTTAATAAAATAATCTAATAATACATTAATAGATTACTTCTAGCAATAAACGAAGATATTTTTTTGGAATTGTTTGAGTATTGTTTTAATACTTAAGTAGCATATGAGGGGATCAAAATGCTGTCTAGATAATTGAACCACACTCAGCACTTTCAGTGATTGATCTTATTCCTTTTTTTTTAGATTTTTCTGAAAAGTCGTCACGTATTTCTATAATTTCTTTAAAGTATTACCTACGAAAACGATGAATTAATTCTTAAAATTTAAAATTTTATTAATAAAAAAGTTTCGTATATTTCGATGAAATACTTAAAGTTTTTTTAGAAGGATTTAATATATGTTTTATTCCTTAATACCTTTGTATACGTATGAAAAATTTAAAAATATTCAAAATTAATTTTATAAGACATTAAAAAAATTTAATTTAATATTTATTATTTTATAAATTTGTATTATAAAATATTAAAAGAAATTGTTTTTTAAAATACGTCGCTTCGCTTCGAAGGCGCGCCACGCTTGAAGATTTTATTTATTTTATTCATTAATATACTTCTAAAAATTAAAAAAAAAAACTTATTTCAAAAATATGACAAATAAACGTTATTATTTTATTATTTATTATTAATTTTTTTCTTTTTATTCTTGTGGTTTTAAATTTTATTTTCTTTTGTCGCGAGCGACGTAAAGAGTCACGAAGCGACGGGTGTTTATAGCCAGTGATTGTAGGTAAAGTACTCCTATTTAACGTTGTCTAGAATGATATTTAGCAGTCCAAATGAATCCAAATCTGGTATGGGGAGATTTCAGAACACGCATTTCAGAAGAAAGATTACTACTAAACCTCTCCACTATGGCAATTTTGGCTCTGAAAGCAACGAAAAGTGGTTTGCATTGCATAAGTATGCGTGTTGAAACCAAGTTTTGGGTATAAAAGTGGCCACAACTGTTTCAATGTTGTTCTTATCAGCAACGATGGCCATCACCTTGCCAGAACACGCATTTCTTGAGACGTTGAAAATAACGTCCATGTTGCTGCTGCGCTTGGAAAATTTTACCTTAAAACCATAGGCTCCTCGAGCTATCAGGAGAATGAGTACTCGATTCGAAGAAATTGCGAGTTCAAACCAGTCACGAACGCAAACCTATCACTTCCCTAGTCGCGTCATCACAGCTATCAACAGTCAATGAACAATGCTCCAGGCTCTAATAGTACACGTGCACTGTCATGACAGATGGGTGTCTCCTAAGGCACAGTTTAGAAGGTACTGAGAAAGTTGTTGAGTTGTTATTCTAATAAGATCAGCCACAAAAGTAGGTGATCTTTGCACTATTCTTTCTTGCCAGAATGGAAGAAAAAATGGCGTGGTCGTGGCACACTTTTACCTCAGAGGAACACTAAACACCCGTAAATGTTTCATTTCGGCCACGAAAAGTCCTCTTGTCTTCCAGCAGATTTTATTGCACTCGCCTAAAGTTACACTTTATTGTGAATTCACTTCTAGCTTCTCTGTTATGGATTCGCAGCCACAAATGTGGATATGAATCCATAATAGAGGAAACCAGTCCCAATCAGAGCCTTAGTGATAAGAAACGGAATTTTCCCTGATAAACCCTTTTTAAAAGTACTTCAAATATTTGATCATAAAAAAAAAAAATAAAAAACGCGTGAGGCTGCAAAGACGCAAGACGTTTTAATTCAGCATTATTTTTTCACTACAGTGAGGCGCCATTTGCAAAACGTGCTCCACTTTATTATTTTTTATCGCACGGCACTGGTTCTTTGACGTTGCAAAAATGTACAATACTTGTTGTAAACCAAACTGCAACAGCGACGCCTCGCGTCAACCACTGTAATGCAAAATGAGGGCGATGTTTGGAGCAGTTTCTACAACATCCCACCAATAATCAATTGTATGTTTCCTTTCGCAGGCCATCTCCAGATTTCAATACGTGTATAATCTTTGGAAACACTTAAAAAGTGTGGTGTATCGAACACATGCTGCTAATTTGGAACCTTGAAACAGTTTCACACTGCATCGCAGAACAATTACTGTGGGATTTCGAACACTTGTTCATTGTCTTCAGGTTTTGAGCAGTATCGCACACATCACAAAGGGATACTGCTCAATGTCTCTGTATAACATAAGCGCATTGTTGCTTGCAGTGCCAAAAATGCCACAGTGGTGAGTTTTGGTACTAATTATTTTTTTTGTGAAAATGTTTTCCGCTTGTCCTAAAATGTCACCATACCAGATTTGATTTCATTTGAACCGCTAAAAATAGATACATTTAAAAAAAAACAATAAAACCTCAAATTTTTAGAGTTTTTAATTAGTTATTTTATTTTATTTTTTTGTCGTTTAAGCCAAATTTTTACAGCGAATGAATTAAAAATGATATTTTTTGATCATCTAAAAAATTTATCAGAAAGTAAATTTAAAGATTTATTTGATAAAATTTTATTTTATATTAAAAAAAAAACAATTTTCGATATGAATTATTAACTGAAATTTTTGGAAAAATCCAATAAAACTCTCAAACCAACTAAAAAACACATTCCGAATACAATGAAAAAATTATTTAAAAGAATATATATTTTTTCCAACTTTAAAAATTTCATTTGAAACGTTTTTATTGGAAAGCAGATGTTGAATTATCTATAAAAAAAAACAATATTTTCTACTTCGAATAAAACAAATTTTTAGAAAAAATCCTAAAAAATTCGTATGAAAATTAAGAAAGAAAAAAAAAAATAAGGAATTTTTCCAAGTTTGAAAACTTCAATACAATTTATATTTGAAGCTTCAAACACTTTAACTCAATAAAATCTATCAAAAAAATCCACTTTTTTTTTTCAAAAACAACTTTAACAAAATATAGGTTTACCATTACATAAATACGAAGAACATTTTTCTCTAATATTTAAAATAACTAAAGGTTTTTTTTATTTTATTTTATTTTTTTATTTTAAGATAATGTGCAAAAGTGGATTCAATTTCAAAAGCAATTTGGCAATTTTTTTTGAGTTTTTTAGAATAAAATATCAAAGTGGAAACACCAGACACCTGGTCTTATTTCCGAATGGATAAAAGCTAAATGTAAGGAGTGAGATTGGAAAAGTGGCTTTTTTGATTTTCTTTTCTTTTTGTTTTTTTTTCTAAGAAATTCTTCAAGTGTCATATGATGGAGGGTCATAAAACATTAATTTTTTCACGTGTACGAAATTTTTTTTTTCGTTGGATAATTTTGTTTTTCTTTTATATGTAAGTGAATAGCTTATAAAGGTGGAAAAAAATTAATTTTTTAATGTTTTAAATCTAAAATGTCTTTCAAAAATTACAAATTTAGATCATTTTTTTTAATATTAATTTTATTTGTATTAATGTAGATGACCGGCACGACTCGCTTGTTAAAAGGGAAAGTATGATGTACAGGGGCAAACCAGTAATAATTTGAGGTGGAGAGCATATATTTTAAATTAAATATATTAAAGAAAAATATGATTAAAAACTGCAGCCCGGTATTGTGATCATGCCACAATAATTTTTGGTAGTTTGGTGTCTAATTCACTTTCTAAAAAACACCGTTTTATCAATCATTAGTTTTATCGCTTTATAACATTGTTTCGGTTATTTTTAATCTCCAAAAACAGAAAAAAAAAGTGAAATTTAGTTAAAATAAAAAGTCTTTCAATAAAAACATAATTTTATATAATTTATCTCTTAAAAAAAACATTAAAAGAAGCGACAAAAATTTTTGGATGTGTCAAAAAAACTCGATAAAATAAACGGTTTTTCGGTAATTTAGATAATTTAAATTCATTTTATTGTACCCCAAAAAAACATTTTATTACATTACACAATTTTTTTTTGTAATTAAGAAAATGTAATTTGTAAAAGTCCAAAAAATTTAGGTTTTAAGTCTTGATTTTTTTAGACTAGAATTAGAAAGAAATATAACAAATTTGAAAAAAAAATTATTCTGATAAAAATTTCTAAAAATAACACTTAAAAACACATTTAATTGAATTTTTATTATTTTATAAATAGCGTTTGTTTGTCTGTCCGAAATCAGATTTAAAAAAAACTTTAAATTGGTTAGATTTTTATGTGAAAAAAATTAATATTTTTGGTACTTAAATTACGTCTTTTTAGAGTTGTTTCACTTCTTAAAATAATACTCATTTTGGGCATTATTTGATACTTCTAAAAAAATCTAAAAAAAAGTGTTAAAAAAATCGAATGTTAGAATCATTTTTTAAATTATTTCCCTAATAAAGATATCTAAAAATAGCATTTTCTAAAGACACATACTCAGTTAATCTTTCTTTAACTAAACTTTTGTTATTTTATCAAGTGTTTTTTTGGATTTTCTAAGGGGGGAAAATACCTAACATCTTTTACAATGATAGATGAGGCGGTTCAGAATTGAATACCTGACGAATCACTTCAGAACACGGAAAAAAATGTTTTTTATTTTTTTTTCAAAAAAATTCTTCCAATATAATGATTGTAAACAGCATTTTTGTTAACTTTAACAAATGTTTTGACATTTTTTTAGAAGAAAAAAATAAATTTTTTTGCTCATGTTTTGCGTCATACAATGCCTCATCATATTGTTCAGTTAATTTATATTTTTTGGATTTTTTTCAGACAAATGTGGTGATTTTTTTAGGCAAATGTTGAGATTTTTAATGATTTCTTTTAATTCTAGAAGATTTATTTGCAGTAAATCATTTCCATTTTCTAAAAAAATTTATAATTTTTGGAGCCTTCTAGAAACTCAAACTGGATTTTTTTAAAGTTAAATAAATTGTAAAAAGATATTTTCGTATTTTTACAACCTAATTTTTTCATGAAATTCACTTTATTTGATGTTAATTAACCAGTAACATTAATGTAGATTTTACAGTCGACCCCCCTATAACACTGTTGATAATTCCGTTTAATATGAATTCCATGTTGTACGAGTCACTTAGATTTTACAAATACGTGTGCCGGGCTGTGAATGGCTCACGAATTTGTAAAATCTAAGTGACTCGTACAACATGGAATTCATATAAAACAGAAAAATCAACAGTGTTATGGGGGTCAACTGTATATACAGAATAGTTTAGTTAATTTCCAAGAATTTTAAATCTACAAAATCTAAAAAAAAATTCTACGTTACTGTATTTGATTATTTGGATTTTAATAGGAATTTTTTTAGAAAATTGAGATCAATTAAGCATACAAATTAAGCACAGACAGACAGACAGTGAGCTGAAATTTTCAAATTACACTCCAATTACAAGTATAGTTTAGCTTATGTAACTTCAAAGGATTTTGTAGGTATTTTTATATTTATAAACTCTAAAAAGTTTATACTTTTTATAAAACACAATTTTTAAACTATTTTTTAGATTATAAATTACAATCTTTTTTAGAAATTTGAAGAATGCTTACCTGAACATTTTACAGTAGCATAAACATATACCCATGAAAATTTATGTCTAAAAACGATTTTTTTAAAAATAATAATTACTCCCAAAGCTCAGATTTCTCATCATTCAAAAATCAGCAGACAGACAAACGTACAACAAAAAAAAATTTCACTTTCAACGACTTAAAATCAATAAATTGCTTCAGTACTTGAGTGACTTAATAGTTTATTTTTTTACGTAATAAATATACAAAAATTTACTCCTTTTTTATGTAAAAATGTCTTTTTTTAAGTGGCCAAATTATCTATTAAAAAAAACAAATAATTATCTAAAAATATTCATAAACGTTTTACAAGTTTGACACGACGTTTGGGATTTGTGATCGTGACCACATAACAATTTAATTCAGAGCTACGACATTGAAATATTTTTTTATTATTATTTAATTTTCTCATAATTTCCATAAAATTTACTTTTGTAATGAGAATTTATGTAAATTTTCTATGTTTTATTCGTTTATTCTTCTTCTAAAAAATTCATTTGCGTGTCTAAAAAAATCGAACAATTAAAAGAGAATGACTAAACTCTTACTTATGAATAAATGTTATTTAAATGAAGAATTAGATTATTTTTCGTTTCCCGTCTGTCTGTCTAACTGTACGAGATCATTATTTATCTAAATTTCATTAAATTAATTTACTAATCTTTAAAAATAACGATTAAACTAACATAAATCAACGAAATTTTTCATCTCGCGAATTTTAGAGCCTCTAAAAAACGTAAAAATTATGCATAAACTTAAAAGTTTTTTAAAAAATTATGTAAGTGATAAAGTCCGCTATAAAATCCAAAAAATTTCATATAAATATCCTTTATGGTTATTTTTTTTTTAATTTTTAAAGACCGACATGTAAACCAAAGTTGATTTCAAATGAAGAATTAAGTCGTGTCATTCGTTGCCCGTCTGTCTGACTGTCTCCGTCAGATTACTATTCATGTAAATTTGATCAAAAATAAAATTTAATGGCAAAAATAGTAAGTAAATTAACGCGAATTTAAGAAAATTCAAACTTGTAAAAAAAAACTGAAATTATGTACGAATTTCAAAAATATCTTTTGTATTACATTACTGATAAATTATATAATAAATCTAAAAAAATTTTAAATAAATGTCTTCTGCAGTTATTTTTTAAAAAATTGTTAAAGGCCGCCAGCATCTTTATTTATTTATTTTTTATTTATTTTCTAAGTAAATTCTGCACCAGCAAACTTCTATATTTTGCTGTTTTTTTAGAAAAATATTTGATTTTTTTTTAAAAAATATTTTCTATATTTTTATATTCTTGAGGGACAAAGATTTGCCAACAAATATGGTATTTTTCTGTTTACTAGATTCATATGGGCCGACATTGATGGATGTTGAGCTGTCATTCACTCGATGTATACACATTGTTAATCTATTGGCATTGATGGAGAATCAAAAAACACAAACAAATCTAAAAAAAAAACTTGTTGCATGGCATCAGTTCAAGTGAATGGATGAAGAATTTCCTATGACTTTTCGATAGCAATTCCCTAGCGAATTGCTGAAGAGTCAGTTAATAGTTAAAGGCTATTTCGCACCATTATCGAACAGAAATCCAAAAAACTCTCTCTAGAATTTCTTTTTTTAGAAATTCTGATCTCAAATTTCCCAATTGACAGTTGGTTGAAAGTTGTTAGCCAATTTTATTTTATTATTATTATTATTATTTTCTTTTCTATTTTAGTTTTTAATCGTTGGAACAATTTCGAATTTTTTTTTTTTGATGAAATCTCATCAAAAAATGCATGTTTTTTTAGAAAAATCGGTAAAAAATATTAAGTAATTTAACTCGTAAAAATGACCAATTTAGTAAATTGGGTAGAAATTTGAAAAAAAAATTGTAGACGTGTAAATTTTCATTGTCGTTCGTCTGTGTGTCTGTCTATTATCTTTTACTCTCTAGAGTGGAGTTAAATAGATGAAATCCGAGATCAGATATGAAAGTTTAGAAATAAGAGGTCACGATTAACTGTATATAAATTAAAACCGGAAGTCACGTTATTTCAATTCAAAAAATTTTTTTCGTATAATGAGTGAGATGACAGCACGACTCCGTTGCTAACAGGGAAAGTATTATGTACAGGGGATTGATAACAAGAAAGTATGATGTACTGTACAGGGGCAAGCTTGACACTACTAAAATCGAGAGCCTATATTTTAAATTAAATTTAAAATATGATTAAAAATTTCAGCTTTGTATTGTGATTATGTCACAGTAAATAATTGTTTTATTTATGTATTTTTAAAAAATAATATATCGAATATTTTGGTGATTTTTAGATTAAAATTTTAAAAATTTCTGTTAGAATTTTAGTAATATATTTTTTTTGTATTTTCGAATAGAATTTTAAAAAAACATAGCCAATTTATTTTTATAAAAAATTTTGCGAAATTTTAACTAATATTTTTAGTAATAATTTTTTGCAGAAATTAGCGAGTTTATTAGAAATTTCTAAAAATTTGCTTGAAATTTTAAGTGATTATTATTTTATAATACATTTTTTTTTTTGTGTGAATTTTAGCAATTTTTAAGATAAAAATTAGAAATTTCTGCTAGATTTTTCTTTGATTTTTCTCGTATGTTAGTGGTTTTTGATGAAATTTATTAAATATTATTCGAAATTTTAAAGAAATTTTAAAATATTTTTACAGTTTTAGAGATTAGATTCAAAAAAAATTATTTATTATTATTCAATAGTTTTGCATTTTAAATTGTATTTATTTCTTAGATGATGAGCCAAATTTTTTAAATCATGTGGTTTTATAGATCAAGTTAAAAGTGTTTTAGATAATTTTTGTGTCGATTTTGTTGTTTGTATTTTTGGAAAATAAAGAAAAAAATAATAATCTCATTAAATTCTGCTTGAAACTGTGTTGAAGGAAAAAAAAAACCCACAGAAAACAATATAGCTATGATGTCATCTTGCAGAAATGTCATCACCTTGCAGCACTGGTGACAACAACGACCAACAAATAATATCAAAAAACACCTTACAACAAAAAATAACCTATTTTTTTTTATTAATATGAATGTAATGAGCAACTTGTTGGTATCATAAAAAAATATATTAATGAAGAAATCCAATTAAAAAAAAATCTTTCAAAAAATCCACGTGATCGGTCAAATATTTGCATTTTTTTTTTATTTTTTCAATCTAAAAATAAACATAAATGTAATTAAATTGTGTGTGTTACTAAAGTGTGTTTTTTAATAAAAACAATTAAGTTTTTTTGGTGTTTTTGGTTAATATTTAATGGCGTTTTAGATTAAAAATAATTGCATTTATTAAATCTAAAAAAGCATAAAATTAAATTTAAATGCGTATTTTTTTTTATGAAAAAAAATTTTTTTTCTTGGTTTCTGTATTTTTTTGGATGAATCTCGAATGGTATTTTTATGATAAATAACGTTATTGCATTTCAAATTATAATAATTATTTTTAAAAAAATCAAATAAGAGTATTTCAAAGCAGAAAAAAAAACTTTTTTTTAGATGTAGGAGAAGTCTCTGGGTCGTTCTAAAAAAGTTAAAATAAATATTTTAAAATGTTAAAGAATATAAAATTAAATTATGGATAAATCTTTAAAAAAAAAATTTTATGAAAAGTTCATGTCGGGTTTTGGCATAAATCTCCATTTTAAAAATCAAGTAATCGATATATTTTTTTATTTTTTTTGTATTAATATAGAATCTGATTTTTTCGAGAAAATGAAATAAAGAAAATCCGAAAAAATTCCAAAAAATATTACTAAAATTACAACAAAATCAACGAATTGAGTGGAAGTTTCTGTAAAAAACGTCTACAAAAATCGGGATTTTTGGATAATATCTAAAAATAACAATTAAATATTTATGCAGAAAGCAGAGTTAAGTAATTGCACAGTGCAAAAATCTAAAAAAGAAAAAAAATCAATGAATTTTGTGTAAATTTCTTATCAAGAAAGTGAAATGACTGGAGAATTTAAGGGTAATGTCTATAAAAGTTGAACTTTTTTTAGATTTTTGTTTAAAAAATAGTCTGTTAGGTATGCAAGATAAAAAAGCATAATGGTAAATGTCAAAAATACAAAGAAACTTCAAAAAAATCAATGTAACCATCAGCATAATCAGAGGAATTTAGTAGTAACTGGAGGGTAGGTAAGTGTATAAAAATCTGATCTTTTACATTATATAAGTTTTAAAAAATGCAGTAAATACTTCGAAAAATTAAATGAAAATTATGAAAAAAAATCAAATAAATTAAGCAGTAATTTAAGAATAAAAGTCTTTTTAGAATTATTCAAAAAAATACAATTGTGTACGGTATAAAAACACGATTTTGTATAAGAAATTAATACTAAAACATCAAAAAAAGCGGTGAAATTATTTTTAAAAATCTTATAAATTAAGCAATAGTTAAAAGATAAAGAAAGCCTCTGAAAGCTCATCCAAAAAAAAAAAAACAGTAAGTCCTGGATAATGTACTGGAAATACAATTAAATTAATGTAAAATTATAGAAAAAAACTGCTTGTGAGGGATGTAACGGTTGTTTTAGAAGGATTTACTCTGTATAAATCTAAAAAAAACTCGATTTCTAATCTAAAAAATTGAGTGTGATGAGTGTAAGGGTGTTTTTAGAACGGTTTACTTTATAGAAACTCAGAAAAAAATTTGGATTTTTAAATCTAAAAAATTGATATATGCTAAACCCAATGTGAGATTTATATTTTTATCCATTAGGGAGTGAATTTGTATTGTATTTTTTTTGTTAAACCTCAATTTTTTTGATGTATTCGATCCAAAAAAACATTCTTTTACATTAAAGGGTGGATGTAACAGTTGCTAACACAACACTTTCTAAGAAACGTGATCTTTAGTAAGGATAGTGGTTGTCGTCGTTACGATCCTCCTGGGATTTACACTTTATTGCTACTTTTAGAAACACTATCCTCACTTAATTTACTCCCAAGTGTTGTGTTTCTCTATAGCTTTCAATAAAGATTTTTATTGCAATAATTTTAAATACTTGTGTCTTAACTGGCTTCTATAATAAATAAACTGCAACTGGACAGTCTAATGATGTTTTTAGAACGGTTTATTTCTATATAAAATTAAAGAAATTTTGAGGTTTTTTTTGGATTTTTACATTAGATTAGTGTAAAATAATAAAATAAACCCATTTTAATGGCTATTTTTTTTTTAGAAATCCAAAAAGAAACTTGACTTTTAGATATAAGTGTAGGTTTATATACCAGAGATACTTGCTAAACTCTTCTATTCACATCATTACACTAACCATGAGGTTTATATTCTATTTTTATATTAATTAATGTGTCTTTAGCATATTACCATACATTTCTGTAAAGTTTTTTGATGTAAAAATCCAAAAACACTCAAATTTCTCCACTTTTATACAGGAATACTGTTCTAAAATCATCATTACGCTAACTTCACACAGTTTATTCTATTTATTTTAATGTAAATACATTAAAATAAATAGAATAAACTGTGTGAAGTTAGCGTAATGATGATTTTAGAACAGTATTCCTGTATAAAAGTGGAGAAATTTGAGTGTTTTTGGATTTTTACATCAAAAAACTTTACAGAAATGTATGGTAATATGCTAAAGACACATTAATTAATATAAAAATAGAATATAAACCTCATGGTTAGTGTAATGATGTGCATAGAAGAGTTTAGCAAGTATCTCTGGTATATAAACCTACACTTATATCTAAAAGTCAAGTTTCTTTTTGGATTTCTAAAAAAAAAATAGCCATTAAAATGGGTTTATTTTATTATTTTACACTAATCTAATGTAAAAATCCAAAAAAAACCTCAANACATAAGTTTAGGTTTCAGTAGCCTTCATAAAAGTAGAAAAACAACAATCTTTATCTAAAAAATTGATATATTAATAACACATCAGAGATACATTATTCTATTAATTTAATATAACTCTAGTGCATTGTCTCCACATTTATATCAATATTTTAGATGTAGTAATCTAAAAAATTCAACTTTTCCCTTACTCTTATGTAAAATATTCTAAAAAGATCATTACGCTGATTGCTTGCACTTTACTATAATATTCTTTGAAGTATATTTATATAAAATTTAATAAAAAAGTTGAAATTTTTAGATTTATGTTCTAAAAAATGGATAAAATTGTGATGTAGTGCTCTACAAATGCATAAATTTTTCTTAATGTAATAATAATAAACTATGTATGGAGAGCATAGTGATGCTTTAAGAATATTTTACTCTTGTATGAAGTTATTTTTTAGCCTTCTTGATAAAAAGCACTGAGTTCAGCGTTAATACGATTTTTCTTGTATCAAAAGTACTTTCGACGAGTACTATATCGTCGTCTTCTTTTCTATATTTTTTAGATATCCACATACAAAAAACAGATATAAGCGTTAAATAATGTATATATAGTTCACTTGTAATGGTGTTTTTAAGAGTTTATTTATATGAAAGTAAACTGTTTTGGATATTTTTCTGAATTTCTACTTCCTAAAAGTGGATGTAAATGTTAAATAATGTACTCTAGATACATGTATATGGAACAATTTTATTGTTAAAACAATAATTGGTACTAAAAAACATCACAGTTGATTTCTGCAAATGTACAAAGCTCAGACTGACGTACAGGAAATCATAACAATTTAAAATGTTTCTTATGATTTCTTAATAGTTTGTTTTTTTAAAATCTTAAAACCATAAAAAATGAAGTTCACGTACGTATCCAATTCCCAAAAACATATACAAGATCAGTCAAAATGATTTTCACAGGAGACAACTTTGTCATGCAGTTTTTGGGGCTAGTTATAAAGACTGAGATTGGAGAAATTTGTAGAAATAATTAGATTTCATGGATAGATTGGTCGACAGATTAGAGAATGTGGCGTGCAAATTCAACTGCCAAGTGAAGTCCAACCAAATTACGGTAAGGATTTTGATAACAGTTTTTGTCATGGATATAATGTTGAAATCATTTTGTCTAATCTTCTATACTAGACAACTCTCAAATAAAATATTACCAAAAAAGTTATAGTTATGTACATATTCGTATGCGATAACATTAACATGTTTTTGCCACTGGTTCCTCAAGCAATCTTGCAGTTTTTATACATTATATCCATGACAATTTATCAAGATTATAATGTATAAAAACGGCATTGAGAGGACTTATGTAAACTAAACATATCAAATGAAGAAGAGCATAAAGCGCGACTCTCCGTCCTAATTTTAAAAATTATGCTCATGTTTTTTGTATCGCAGTAGAATTTTTGATAAATAAAATGAGATTATATACATTAAAATCTTATATGGATGGGTTTTGATGGTAATTTGGTAGTATTCTGTTGTATGTTTTTGAATACATTAGATGTTAAAATCCAGGTTTCATGTGTTTTTGAAGTGTTGAAGTCATGTTTATAATTCTCAATGTACCAAGACTTTGGTTTTAACTGATAAGATACCTAGACATTAAGACAAAGGTCACACGAAACTAAATAATTAAAACCAAAGATCTACTTCTTCGTCTTCATTTCTATCTGAAGAATCCTGTCTGACAGCCATCTCTTCCTCAGAGTCCGAGACGGCCAGGTCGTTCGTTATAACGTTCTCAGTATTCTCGATCTGCATCTCTTCTTTATTCTGCTGAAATTCATACTGCCCTCTCAGGAGAAAATCAGAAGGATCGTAATTTTCGTCGATGACTTCATTATCTACATTGACAGATTCCTCCTGATACGCGATGTTACCATCTTCCACCACAATCAGACTGTTTTCTTGTTCCACCAAGTCGGACATTTCTCTTCCTTCTTCATCACTCTCGCTGATGCCCAAATCGCTGCCTTCGTTATCTGAATTCTCAGGAGTTATTTGTAGATCTTTGGCAAGAACGCTGCCGTCGTCACCTTCGCCGGTATGTCTTTGGTGATAATAAGACATAGATTCTTCTTCATAATCTCCTTCCATAAATTCTTGATCATCTTTACCCTGAAAAATATTTAAAATTTAATAAAATTATTATAGCTTTTTAATTGTGTTTATATTTAAGTATTAGTTGTAATTTTAAAACTTGTAATTGTAATTTTATAGTGCCTTGACAACCGCATCTAGTTACTTTCACTGTTGTGAGGTTTTGCTTCTAACAACCACAAATATAACCGACAAAAAATTTCTGAATTAAATCCCTTAAATATTAAAGAATTAATCAAAAAAAGAAGACAAAGTCAAAATGTGTCACGTGACTTATTAATGCAGTTCTCAAACTGATATTTTAAACAAACAATTCCAGAGAACTATGCAACGAGAGCATCTCAGAATCAGCAAAAGTGATTGAATCCTCTTTATTGTTTTGCATGTTAATGAGCAATGCGATAATCATTCATCAGAAACGACTATTTTTATCAGATAATGAGTTATACTAATCTGCTGTAAATGAATTTTAAAATGTGTTAAATTTAATTAAAACAGAACGAATGCTTAATCAATATTAAACATGCAGATAAACTGCACCTAGATTATGTAATTACAAATTTGAATGCAATTTTTAACTTGATTATTTGTACAATCAAATTCATTTAAGCTATATTTCCCATATTTTTTGGAAGGGTCAACGACGTCAAATGATATTCTTTAATGCTGCATTTATGAAAGAAACTGTAAAATCTTATGCTAAAAAGAATTCTATAAAAGAGCCGATCTTTAGATTTTATTGATGGATATTGATTTTACAGTTAAACTTATATATGAATTAATTTATGAGGTTCTGAGACAAATGTAAAAAAAATAAACTGAATAACTTATCTATTTTTGAGAACTATCATTAATCAATAATGTATTTCCGCAATGAACAGAAAGCCAAATTCAGTTTGGCTTTCTGTTCATTGGCGTTTATTAATATTAAATGATCTCGATTTACAGGACCTTCCAACTTTTAAATTAAAGAAAAATGTTCATTTTATTCATTTAAAAATACAGAAAACAGTTTTATTAAGTGTAATGTGTTTAATATCTACCAATCTGTGGCATAGTTTATTAATGTTTTGTTTCTTGTTTGCCAGATTGTGGCGAATTGCGCTTTAGCAAGTGTATGTTTTCCTTGGTTTTTAAGGCAATTACCGCTTGACAGAAAGCTCCAAATTTCAAAATCATGTAGATTTATATATTGGCCACATGTTTTTGTGGTTACAAATGGGACTGGAAGTCTTGTGTTGGTGGTGTCAAATTGTTTTGCTGACTCCAATTCCTTAGAGTTGGACAAACAGAAGAATAAAGAAAAGTCTAAGGCTCAGGAATCAGTCATGAAATATTTTGAACCTCAAAAAGTTACCGTATTTGTGACTTTTGAAAAATTCAGGCAATCCATCATTAACTTTGGCTGTAAAAAGTGATATTTCTAAGTTTTCTCCTCTAAAACATTCCTAGACATGAATGGAAAAATAGCTAGAAAGGTAGGGATTTCGTTTGAAAGACATGTCATTAAAACCATGATGGTTAATGAAGCCAAACAGAATTCTGAAAGGTAAATATTTCTTCTTAAAAATGGGTGCCTGTTCTTGTCAAAGAATGAACTATTTTACTGCAAACATTCAGTTTATGAGTGATGAACATAAAATTATTGTAAGAAGCTTATCAGATAGCCATTGTAACTGATAGTGTCTCAACTATGACAAAAGTTGTAAACAAATCAAATGTAAAGAAAGAGAGGGATGAGCTGGAACACCAGGTGAATGAAGAAAAGGAAAATAGTGATACAGATCATTTAGATGAGATGTTTGAAAGAGGTTGAGTGGTTGTCTCTCAAGTATCAAAAGCATATGCATTGTGCAGTCAACATTTTGCAATTGGCCACATGTGACGACACTACATTTAAAGCAGGTTTTGCTTTTAGGCCAAGAATACAGAACTTGATACTCTAGTACCCATGACCGAGTGCCATAATTGACCACAAATCATGAGATATGTGCTATTCATCTAGTGACCAGGTCACTAGATGAATAGCACATATCTCATGATTTTGTGATTCTTGTAGTTGAATCCTGTCCTGGAAGATATGGATAGCTGTAATGTAACAACAGACCATCAATGGGAGGAAGTAGCCCAACTTCAATCTTTGCTCCGAGAGCATTCTTTAAAGAATGGAGTAATCCTAAATTCAAATTAAGTCAAACAGGAAAACAGTATAAGTATATCAGTGGAGTCTAGAGAAAGAATTCTTGTAGATAAGGATGTCCTGCTAACAGCTATTTTTGTAGTAGCCATCTGTATGAAAAGACTTGGAGAGCTGACATAATGTTCAAATTCAACATTCATTTTCCACTTCTGAATCTAGAGATAACGACAAGCATCTGGATTTGAAAGGAAAGGCCAAATGCCATCAAACAGATGCAAACTTTAGATAATAGCCAAAATAACCTGTGAGTCAGATTGCAATATTTCATTCTAAATTTTGTAATATCTTAATGAAGGCTGAAAAAACTTGATTGGACGTCTATCTTAAATAAACTATAACCACGTATTCAGATGATTGTTCAAAAAGTCATCATAGTACCAGCAACAAAAATTAGCAACAAATATTTGTTTTCTGGACTTTGGTTCATTAAATCTGATCTTCATCTATCTACAAAAGGGGACCTGATAGATGCCATTCTACTTCTATGAACAAATTCAGTGCAAGTAATGCCATAACAGTAAGTTTTATGCAACTAACTTGTAAGTTGTAGTTTTTAGTAAGTTAGATTAATGAATTACAAGTCAGTGATAAAATAGTGGATAATATATATATATATATATATAACACCTTCCATTAAATCAATATTGTGTGTCAAAGAACTGTTTCTACATAATTTCAGCATAATGTAACCAAGGTGTAAATTGTCAGGGTCAAATGTTATTAGTCATTTAGATGTATGATCAATCTAAACTTCACTTAGTGCAGACTATATTTAAAAAAGTTTCTATTTTTATTTATTCTCACTTTCTTGATTCTCAAAAAGTGACCAAGGAATTGTTTTTACATTAAGTTGAGATACATAGTAAATTGCACTAGCAAAGAAAGACAATCACAGTACTATGCTACCTAATGCTTGTTGAGAAATAGAACATTTTGTAATGGTTTATACTCTGGATTTCATACCTGAAAATGGTCTATAAAATAGGATGAAAACAATCAGTCAAATAAAATCTCTCAGCAAGCATTAGATGGTATAATAATAAAATCCGCTGCATTCGTGAAACTCTGTGTTGTCTCCATATCAAATATAATTAATGCCACAAAATTGTAAGCATTCTCATTATTGGAAGGAAATCCAGCTTTCAAGAAACAACTCTGAATTGATGGCAAAACCTATCTTCAAGCACAGAGCCATGTGGTAGATTTTTTCAGTATGATGCAAGTCTTTGAAATGTCGCCCTCTTATGGTGCTGCCTGATGTGACTGCTTCTCTGTATCATAACACGGCATAGTCCTGTTCAAGTACTTGAACTCATAAAATCCAAGTTTCTTTGTCAGCATTTCAAGTAATGCTCCGCTACTGTGGATATTCATTTAGTCTCATAACTTGTCGTCTTGTGTCACTTAGAATCAGTGTTGACTGATGATGTTTAACATTTTAAGCAATGCTCCACTATTGTGGGGAGCATTGCTTAAAATGTGCTTTATAACCTTTGTCTGTAATATGAATCACACTTTGATGAGAGAGATTTAAAAATTAAAGCAACATTTTGGTGGTAAAATATGATCTCGACATTCTCAAGAAGCAAAAGCCCTTTCCTGTTTACACATTCCAATCTTTTTGTTTGATTTCCATTCTATTTCAAATTATGTTGTCTATATTCTTAAAATATCTTTGTTTGACAGCCTTTCCAACCACCAGGGAGTATTTGCATTCGTCACTCATATTCGCACATATCAGAATTGTTAGTTATTCTTTTGCTACTCTGTGACCTTCAAGGATGAAACATGTTCCATTAGTAAAGTTTTGTTTGAAAGAGTGTGAAAGAACAATCCTGTTTCATCTGTGTTTTAAATATTTTCTGAAGAATAAACAGTAATAACAAAAGTAAGTTTAGCTTCTACTTGCTACTGCATTGCAATTGACTCTAGTCAATTCTCCCAATAGCTTATCGAGCTGCTTTCAAAATTTTTAAAATCATTCATTTAAAGCTTTTAAATTCAGCACAGGTATTGAGAATGACTCTAGATGCTTTTCTGATAAACTGACTTTCTAATCTGTTAAAAGTTAAACTGTTCTTCCACAATAATTCCACAGCAATACATCAATCATAGATATTTCTATAAGTATTCAGAAACCATTTAATAACTAATCCAGAGTAGGGCAAGTAGCCTACACAAAGGGTCCATCATCTTGTTTATGATACACTCAACCACTAAATGAAACTATATTTATCACCAATTGGCTATTTAGAAATATTTCAATTTTCCATAAATAGTGGCAGCTCATGTCATCTAATATGGGATGTTTTCATAGGAACATGGCACATAACTCTAATAGAATCATTTTGACTTTGTATAATTAGGGTTGTGTGCTGTCCACTCTCCTGCAATAGTTCCCTCATATTAGACACCATCAGCCAAGTAGATTCTAAGTAACACATTATGAGACTAAATGTATGTCCATAGAACTGTTTTCAACCAACCTCATTGATGTTAAAACAATGTTTTTCAATGCATTAGTGCATTGAAAAACATTGTTTCTGCTAATTATGGTTGTAAGATGCACATACCTTTTATAAACTGAAATAAACAGATATATTAAGCTAATTAATACAATTGTAAGTTAGCCAATGTAGAATCTGTAATATGTCATAAACCATATTACAATAATAATAAGCCATGCAATCAAATCAATTTTAAGAACTCAGATTATTGAGTTTCTGAAACTGATTTGACTGCAATCACAGATACTGCAAACAAGGATGTTAACTCAATGGTTATCTTCTACATCCATTAAGGAAGGTCAAGACATCAATCATACAATCTGTGTGTCTCTGTGTCCATAATAAACAATATCCACTTTAGAAAAGTTAACTATAATGAAGTTTTATGCTTTATTTATACCATAGAGCAAAAACTGTTCATTATAGAAAGATGTCCATTAATATATGTTTCACTGTAGTAGAAGTAGAAGTCAGCTAAGTCAAGAGTTTATATCTGGACCTTCAAGAAAGATGTAGTAGTGAGAAAGATGGGAAAACTGTAAAATGTCTTTCTGGGAAAACAACAAGCAAATGAAGAATTGCAATAGTGTGTATCTGAATCTGAGTTTACTAAACATTATACAAAACATTCACTTAATACATTTCTCCTTTCAAGAAATGTATCTAACATTAATTGAGGACTATCTGCATTAATAAACAAAAACAAAAACACTGAGTTCGGCGTTATATGCGTTTTATTATCGCTAGTACTTTCGACGAGCTTATTGTCGTCGTCCTCAGGCGATTTAGACAAAAATTATCGAACACAAAATAGAACGCGTAATATAAATTGAAATTGTGCTAAAGCCGTTAAGAACACGTAGAAATTTAAACATAATTCGAAAGCCGAACGAGCAGATAGCTCCGTGAAGTGCGAGCTGGCGCATGCGCAGAGCTATGCTCTCGCTGCATGCATTCTAGAGACTACGAGTACTCGCTTAATCGCTTATACAACGTGACCCATACACTGGGCAGCTCAAGGGTAGGGGTGTTGCAAGTGTCCAAGGTGGTAGTGAGGAGAGATTCCCATATAAAAACAGTTTTTCGATCTTTGCAGCTCTTGAGCATAACCACTTGGGACCATAGCGGGTTGTAACCCTGCTCAAGTACCTTTTTTGCGAGCTCGGTGGTGTGTCTTCCCCTCATAACATCGTCTTGGTGCTCATCAAGGCGGCTGGAAAGCATTCTAGTGGTGGCCCCGATATATCTTGTATT
>NW_019385261.1:74610-88397 GCF_000671375.1 Centruroides sculpturatus
TGCCTCCCTTGTCAGAAGGGCTTATTTACTGTCGTCTACGCAGGAGCTGATAAACGTCGAATTAGAGATCATCGATATGGCGGTACGCGCTGCGGGCTTTTCACGTGCAAAGTTTACGTATGTGCTCAATAAGGTAAACAAGGCACTGTTTCCATGTACTACTTTATGCAGCAAAAGAGAATCTTCAAAGGTTCAAGTAGCGTTGCCTTACTTTGGACCCATATCTTTACGTATCTGCAGAATCTTTAAGCAGCACAACCTTGTTCTACCTTTAACCCCACTTCCAAGCCTACGCAAACTTATTTGCAATGATAGAGACAAATTTTCCATTCTTGAGAAATCGGGGGTCTATGCTGTACCGTTGGAAAATCAGGCAATGGGAGTAAATACAAGATATATCGGGGCCACCACTAGAATGCTTTCCAGCCGCCTTGATGAGCACCAAGACGATGTTATGAGGGGAAGACACACCACCGAGCTCGCAAAAAAGGTACTTGAGCAGGGTTACAACCCGCTATGGTCCCAAGTGGTTATGCTCAAGAGCTGCAAAGATCGAAAAACTGTTTTTATATGGGAATCTCTCCTCACTACCACCTTGGACACTTGCAACACCCCTACCCTTGAGCTGCCCAGTGTATGGGTCACGTTGTATAAGCGATTAAGCGAGTACTCGTAGTCTCTAGAATGCATGCAGCGAGAGCATAGCTCTGCGCATGCGCCAGCTCGCACTTCACGGAGCTATCTGCTCGTTCGGCTTTCGAATTATGTTTAAATTTCTACGTGTTCTTAACGGCTTTAGCACAATTTCAATTTATATTACGCGTTCTATTTTGTGTTCGATAATTTTTGTCTAAATCGCCTGAGGACGACGACAATAAGCTCGTCGAAAGTACTAGCGATAATAAAACGCATATAACGCCGAACTCAGTGTTTTTGTTTTTGTTTATTAATTAATTTTGGCGTGTTAGTCAACATATTGTTTACTATCTGCATTAACAAATTATGTTATCAAAAAAAGCTTACCTGATTAAAACTATGAGATATCTTGTCTTGCATCTCTTCATCTTTAGTATTATCTTCCATCATCATGCTGTCTTCGTGAGGTGCAGAATTTCCAGTGACGACCGAATCCGTTTCGGCCGCATCGAGAGCCGCTTCCTGTACGGCTGCAATGGCATGCTCCAGTTGCGTCAGTTGTTCGTCTTGCTGCAGAAAAAATAAAACAAATAAATAAATATAAATAATGTTATATTCAAATAAAAGGGTCGCCAAATATTTGTACCTCGTCAAGAGCAGCTCTGCATGCTTCTACTATTTCTTTTGCTTTTCTGGTAAACTGACTTTCAGCTCCATTAAATGTTAAACTGTTCTTCCATAATAATTCCACATCATTATAAAAGTCTTCGCGATTATGATACTTATGTCCTTTGATATTCTGCAAGAAAGTATAACATTGTTTATATTTCTCAATATATTGCAACTATTCAGTAAATCATCAGAAAAAAGCTCCGACATGCCAAAAAACCTGATTATCTTAGCAAAATTATATATATTAGTATCTTTATAAGCAATATCATCACTATATCTTATCAGTATTGTAATTTTGGTATTCATCAAATGAAACAGATATATATAGAATTACTTTCCTGTCTTGTGATACTTAAGATATTTTTTTATGCCCATTATAGGTTGGGTCATGTCCACAATGGGTTAACCAGATGACAAGGATCACTGTAATATATCTAGATCAATTCTCAAATCCAAGTTAGTTGTCTTTCTGATGATCAGCTTGGACTTGAATGCAGAAGATTTGAATATTTTTCTGTGATGTATTGACCGATTATTATACTTTTATTAATTTTTTAAGATATAATAAGCAAACTTTTTATCATAAAAATACTAATTTATTGAAGAAAATAAAATAGAACCCACTGTCCGACAAAAAGTTTTGCTTTTTGACACCAGGAATAATGTCCTTAATGAAAATAAAACAAAACTGTAACCAAAAAAACCTCCTAATGAATTTATAAGGCATTTTTTTTAATGTCATAATGCAATTTAAAACTGTAATTTATACAAAACTTTGACTTTCTGAGTCATAATAATTCCCAAGTGAATCATAACAACAGACATAAAATACTCAGAATGATTAACTGAGCATTATACGATCCTACTCGCGCACTCATATCTGATGCAGAATATTGCTCTTTGGTAAATACTACATAGAGAAAATTAAAATTTAATGTCATAATAAATCAAAAAATTTGCATTTTTTCTGGTAAAAGTTATAAAAATATAAACAACAGTACACAGTACACATAGTGGCTATAAGTAATTTATATCATAAAATCATATAAATTTACACCATAAAATATCAAAAGTTACAAATACATCTGACTGTAATTGAATATTTTTCTATAAATATCAAATTAGGAAGCCAAATTTAGCTCTTAAAATGTCAAGTTTTGGTGGAAAAATTAATGTTTTAAATAATTACAAAGTAATAATTAACCAGACATTAAAGTTTAAGTTTACGTAAAACAAAAATAAACAATAAATATATTGTAGGGCCTCCCTTGGCCTTTACCACATCATTTAAGTATCTGGGCATTGATGAAATTAAATTTTGAATTTCTTTCCATACTTCTTTTATTTTTTAATTTAACTTCTTTCTCACTTCCTAAATTGTCTTTCACCCAATTTTTTTTTTCCAGTAAACCTCGTAAATGCTCGTAGGGTCGACGTCTGTGATCTGGCTTGACATTTTAATACTTTTGTTTTGCCTAAAAAGCCCAGCGGTATGCTTAGGATTGTTATCCTACCTGAATGAAAATGATCTAGATCCTAGTTTCGCTGCCAACTCAATAAATTCCTGTATAGAACATTGTAACAACACTTCTCATTCAATGTGTTATCTATCTATAAACACCAATTTTCCAACTCTCATCCCATAAAGCCCTGCATCATTACATTTCTACAGTAAACCATTTCACACTGATATACAAGCAAGCCAGATTAAACTCTTTGCTTTGCTTCCTTCAAATTTTTTTAGGTTGAATTTCAATTCATTGCAGGTTTTTTTATAATGCTTTAAAACAAATTGATAACTATCATTTGTGCACTGCTTCATGAAGTATGGCTTTGTCTCTCAATCTGACTATTTCTAATTCAATTTCTGATTGTTTTGCTGCTACTGTTATTGTCCAGCATCTGTAGTCATTTATAATGTGTTTGATATGTTTGCCTTCAGCTTAAATGAGCTTCCTCTACCTTATCCCTAAGTTTTACATCACACTGAGTCATTTAATCTGAAATTTTCTTTATTTTAAGAGACATTCTTCAAACTACTGACAGAACCTGACATACACCACCATTGAGCTACACCAATATAAAGAAATGCAAAGATATGGATCTGAAGAATGCACAGAATGATCAATTCCCTTCCACAATGCCTTCTATATTGCAAAGAACACAAAGTTTATTGAAGTTGATGATAAACATATTGAACACACTGTAATATATATATGGGATTGTCGAGGTAAATCTGATAAAGTCACTATTTAATGAAAAACAATTAAAAACAAAAGGAAAAATCAATATATTGTTATGAAAATTGATACAAAAGTAATTTACAATGTACAGAATGAAATTATTCTATGTAACCTTTGCCAACTTCCACTACTTTTCTCCTGCTTTGGCTTGAAACAACTGCAGGCATGCTTGACCTGCTGTGATCATGTTCATCACCACCTCTGTGATGGAAGCATTTACTGCATCCTTGGTATTGCGATGCTTTGCGTCTACCTTTGTCTTGACCATACCCTGTGCGTAACAGTCAAGGGAATCACAGATGGGCTGGATGGGGTTGCCACAAGATGGATCAGAGCCCGAGCCTTCAGTTTTCTGTCCTATTGCCAATCTCATGCATTGCCAACTAATTGTCGACCTCATCATGCCTATTTCTATTAACAGAGCACTCATGCTTCGTGCACCATTCTGATCAATCTTCTCTTTTCAGTTTTGCTATGAATTCTGCACTTCTCTTGTGATCAGAATGCTTACTGTGAGTTGTTCTGTCAAGAATCACATTCTCCTTGTTAACAAACTCCTTGAGCTTCTTGACTTGCATCCTCACAATCATAGCCTTCATGCCACAATTTGGGAGGGCGACTTTCTGTTATGAAGCAATTCTAGTATAGCAGCTCTTCAGTGGTATTTTTGAAACATGTCTTGAGCAGGTCCAGTTATTGACTGTTTGGTGTTTTTATTCTTCAGTGACTTAACAAATGCTTATACTTTTATCAACAGTCTTATCTCAAAGACTGCCTAAGAAATTCCAGATTTACGTCAATGACCTATCGTTGCTGGTTTAGTCTTGATAACTTGTACACCTTGCAACAGAGCAATCAACTTAAGACGAGTTCAGTAAAGTTTTTTTTAAGGACATCTTGAAGATTCTGTTAAATTATCTATTAAAGTTTTAAATGCTAAGATACATCTTACAGTTACAAATAAAGACTTATTTTGTTTATGTTATTTTTAAGTCAGGTCATTAAGTAAATTAACGCAGAAGTGTTTTAGAGATTAATTAAAAAACTAGTATGATAAAATGTTCTGTTTATTGTTGTTATATGTTAGCATTCTCTATATATAAAACATAACTTTTATTATCTTAAGTTATTGTTTTTAGTCTAGAAAAAGATTTCATAATTCATATATAAAATTCACATTTACATCAGTTTAATTAGTTGTCTCTGCAATTTTAATTTATTTAAACTACATAAACTTAAATAAATTAATAAAAATTCATAATACGTAGCATGTAAAATATACCACAAAGGATGAAAGTCTGTTATTTCTTAATATAAATTTGAATGAGAAAGAAGTTTTAGCATACTTTACTCAAATATATTTTAAATTACAGTAATACCCCGAACTTACGCGATAGGTGGGACCGAGCGATAATCGCATAAGTCGAATTCGCATAAATAGGGTATAATTTCGCAATTTGTGTAAAATCCAAGTCGGATATATGTAAGCTAATAAATGTTCTCGTTAATCTTATATCGTCTTTTGATTCGTTCACGGTTACAAGAAATCACCACATAGAGTCTCTCAAGTCTCCGTAGATATAACAAACACAGAAATAAATAACACAAAATAAGTTGTAGCTATGTGTCGATTCTGCGCGACACGTCTGAACATGTAAGCTGAACAATAGTGTGGGAGGAGTGAGTAATCAAGACTTTTGTGGTGCTCATACAAAAGATGAACAGACGAGATTTGAAAATCGCATAACTCTGGGTTTGCGTAAGTCGGGGTAGCGTAAGTCGAGGTATTACTGTATTTTTAAAAAGCTCCTCAAATGCAAATCTAATTCGACTTTTCTTGGAATATTTAAAGAGTTAAATTATTTCTTATAAAAAACAAGTTTGGTTTGTTTAAGCCTTCTATTTGTCAAGATTTGAAAGAATTTTCTTCTAAATTTTACTGTTTGACTGTGGATCTGGCTAGCGTAACTAATGGCATTGTTATCAAAGAAAATTTATAATGAAATATTTTTTGACTGAACAAAAAACAAAAACAAAAATATGATAATGGAACTGTTGAAGTTTATGGATATGCAAACAGAGAAATGATTCATTAATCTACAGTTATTTTATATACATAATATTAAAAGACAGATGATAAAATAAGTCTAAATTCAAGTACTTTTACTGAATTTAGTATTTAGAAAGATCAATAAAAGTATTCAAATTTAAATTTGTTTATCAGGTCTTTTCTAATTTGATAAATGGATATACTGTGTATGATATACATAATGATACTTCATATCAATAGATTTATTGATATCATCAATAACAGAATCAACAACTAAATAAATACAAATGAAATTAATGGCAACTGTTTCAAATATTAAATAAATTATGTTTAAACTTAACAATAATAATGATTTTTTAATGACAGAAAAGCAAATTTTTTGATGAGGTTTTTGTGTTAGTCAATTACAAAATAATCTAAATAAATAATATTTTAATCATATTTTTTTCTAATTTATTTAATTTAAAATATATGTGTTCCACCTCAAATTAGTAGTGTCTTGCCCCTGTACATACTTTTCCTATTAGAAGTAAAGTCATGCCAATCATCAAACTAAGTCCTTTCACGGGAAAATTTTTGAATTGAAATAACATAGCTTATGGTTCAAACCAGAAGTTCGTATATAGTTAATTGGGGTCTCCTGTCCCTAATCTCTCAATTCTGGTCTCAGTTTTCTTCTATGTAACTCCATTCTCGAGATAAAGGATGGACAGACAGACAACAGTGGAAACTTATAGGTCTACAATTTATTCAAATTGCAGCCCAATAATGGTGTACATAATAAATCAGAGAGACAAGCTGTAACAATTTAAATTTACAAAATTGTGAGTGTTAACAATTAATAAGTTCTAATATATTCTTATTTAAAATTAAATGTTTTAAGTTTAAATTCATTTAAAGTAGTCTATTGTTTTTCTTTTAAATCCAGCAAGAAAATTTTATGCAACAATTCTACAAAAATATAACTTGAAAGTGGTTTTTAGAAAAAGCCAATGATGATTGTTTTATAAAAATTTCTTGCCAGATTTCAAATTAATATGGTGATAAATTGAGAAGATCCAAACATAATTAGTTTTTAAATTACAGCAAGTCCTCGCTTAACATCATGGCATAAAGTTAAGTACGTTTGTAATAATTTACAATTATTGTTGTTGAGTTTTCTTTATAAGCAGTAAAATTGAAAAGCTGTAAATTATAAAACTGGTTAGGTTATCACAATTTAATACAGTAAAATTGATTCTAGGAGATGAAAAATAAATGCTGGAGATTGAAAACATGATCCACGATTCAATTAGTATAACATTAACTGAATTCTATCTTGTTTATATTATTTAGTCTATAGTAAAATTGGTTTCCGCCATATGTCATTTTTGCCTAACATCCAGCAAGAACTTTACGTAAGGATTTATTAAATACAGAAACTGCTTCTGTAAAAAATATATTAGTTTATTAACTTTAAAATTATTCAATGAAGTTGCATTTCCAGCTTTATGTAAATAATATTTTTAACATTACCAATGTAAATGTTTTTCAAAAGATAGTTTGATCTTGTTTGAAATATGTCCTTTAATGTATAACATAAACTATAAGCTTGAATTGGATGCTTAAATGATATCTGATATTTAATGATAGAAGTAATTTCTATAGTACAGATGCTTTCAATATACATGAATCATCTATATCATTGACATTACTTTCGAGAGTTACAAGGGCCCTATCCATGATCTAATAGCTAAATTGGAATTGAACATAGGTAACTGGCAATAGGAAGAAATCAAATCATAAAACAAAATGCAGCTTATTCTGATTTAATTAAGCATATATCAATTTTAATATACTCTCTTTTTGCTATCATTTAGTTGATATTTTTGTAATTATTGTTGCAATTTAACAATAAATAATCTTAGTTTTGAAACATTATAGCGAAATTCTTTGTAAATATAGTTCATTTTCAATTAAGTATATTTTAGGAAATAATGCAATAGAATTTGAATATTTCCTACAGACCCTTTATATATATATTTCCAGATATATTCCAGACCTGAATATTTCCAGATATAAAATTCTTCTTTAATTAAAACTCTTTTTTTTAATTTGAAGTAAAATTATGAGAAGTTCACAAAAATTACCCAAGATAAAACGTATATTTAAGTACTAACACTGGGTAACATTGAGTGAGAAATTCCATTCAATGCTTCTTTAGCTACTTTTTCCTTGATGATGATGATGATATTAAATGATATATATTTTTCCACATATGAAAACTAGAGTTTCATATAATGCATAATAATTTATCTGTCTTCCATGTTTATAATGAAAGTGCAAAAGTCAAACTTTTCAGACAAACAGAACAGAAATCAAATTCCATTTCTGATCTGTTTCTGAAGATAGTATGATAATCATGGAAAGTATTTGTTATTGTGACTTCTAAGTCAATTTCATTAACACTGAACCTGGTCTATTTTCCAAATCTTGGTGTGTCTACAGTATATTTAATAAAGAATTATCTGGAATACAGTATATTTTTAATAAAGAAGAATCTGGTTGTCATCTCTGCAGACGATATAAAGACATCATATAAGAGCTTCAAACTAAAGGAATGTATATAACAGTTTCATATCCAATCAAATATAGAAAGTAAAGCAAATTCTGAAGCTCCCAAAACTGTAAATGCAACACAACATACTGAAGAGAAATTGCAAGAGACAATGATGCTTCTACTCATTATGTTCCAATTTACAGACAATTTCTTATATCATTTCTATAGATAATACTTGTTTTTATAAAAATAAATAAAAAAATATACTTACCCTAATTACTGTATCCAAATCAATTGGATTCTTAATGATTTTATAATAATCTTTAACAAACTTTTTATTAACCGGGCGATGGAATGGCCACGATTCGGGAATAGTCTTCAACTTCTGTGTGACAATATTTTCTAATAAGTATGAGAAGGCGACTTGATCATCATCATCCAAAAGTGGATTAATAGCCTTCTCGAGTCTCATTAATTTCTCTTCTTTTTCGGCAAACCGGTTGATGCAAAGTTGAAACATTTTCTGGGCAGTTTGAGTATAAATACTCTTTCCTCCTGAGTGATATTTTAGTTTGACACTAAATATTTTATTCTCGATAAAATAATAAACCAATAATATTTTTAAACATCTCACCATTATAGAGAGTACTGTTTTCAACAATTTGATTCACATCCTGTAGAAATTCCTCTCGATTCTGATATTTATGCTCATGAACCTTTTCGCGCATTCTCTGTAGATCCATTGGTCTTGATACTATATTATGGTAATCGGGAACGACTTTTGGGTTTACGGCAGTCCAGAAAGGTTGCGTCTGCAGCCAAAAAGGTGAAAAAAATTAAGCATAATTTTGAGTTTTTTTGTATTAAAGAATTGTAATTATTCACTACTTACATCAGGAAGATCTCTCATTTCATTCAAAATTGATTCCAAAATAATTGCTAGAGTTACCACAGGATCAGTCCTGCGTCGGTTTGCTGACTTATTTGGTTTCTTAAGGTAATCGCAATGAACTACGGTACCCGCTCGACGCCTTTTCCTGACGGAAACAGCTTCTTTAGGAAATTTAAGAACCAAAGACTTCCTTCTCACTTCATCTGCATGCTTGACTAATGTTTTCGACAAAACCACTTTAGTTTCATCTACTTTTACTAGATCGTCATCGTCCAATCCTGCTCTTTCCTCTTCCTCCTCTTGTTCCTCAGTCATTGCTACCTGAACGGGAGGAACGGGTGCAGCAGGCTGATAGAGTGGACAGGTTTTATTAGTCCTCATATGTCCAATAGCTCCGCAAGCTCCACATTTTAGCTGGAGTATTGAAAATGAATGTTATTTGTATATTTTTAAGACTTAATCAGACTTAATGTTTTAGAAATTGTCTTGATATAACAATTATTATTATAAATAAAATAATAAATATTACCTTCAGAACAGGTTGCTCTTTCTTTGGTTTTTTCTTTGGTGGTGCTAATCTCTCTTTCTCTGCATTTCTTTTCAATCTTCTTAACTGTTCCTGTATTCTAATCAATTTAAATTTTATATATAAGAATAATAAATCATATTTTTGTAGCAAAAGATATTTAGATTAATTTACAAAGAGATGTATATGAAAATTGCATGACATATATAGAGACCATCTGATATTGCCTTCAACCTTTTCCAGTGAATCCAGAGCTGTCTAGGAGCAAGTACTTGTTTGAGGTCATCAAACACTTCTGGAATGCAAACTATCCCTCTATCACACTCTAAAACATAATTTGTTTCTAACAAACTTAAAAATATTATAGTATTTTTCCACCAAGATATACATTATAACTTATAACACAGGTTTAAAATTACAAATTTATATGAGCAAGATTCTGTGCTAATTAAATACATTCATTGGCAGCGATGTCTCGAAACAGTCTACATCACATATGCCAACATCTCGCAAGCATTATAATAAATTATTTGACATTTATATATTAGGTAAATGCAAGAACCTTTTTCAACACACGGCTAGAAACATTGCTCCTTAGAAGGCAGTGAATACTTTAACAGTTGAATCTGATTAATTCAAATCCCCTATTATTCCACTTAAAAAAAAATACAGTTAACTTGAATTTTAAGTAAAAATTTAGAAAATTCGAAAATGAAACTTTAAAAAAGAAAGTAACATGTAGTCAAGTGATTTATAGTTGTCTATGTTTCAGAAATTGCCCAAAAATTTGTGTTCTGTAAATGATATCTGTGTAGACAGAAGGGTTCTTTAGTTATGTTTTTATGATTATCTACATGTAGAATGCATACAAATTTACCTTTAGCAAAATATTTAAATGATTGAAAGATTAGAAAAGAAATTAGAGACAGAGTGCAATATTTCCAAACAATATGAAATACTAAAGAACATTAGAAACTTGTCAAAAACTACTTTAATTTTCAAAATGGATTTTTGAAGGTCAAACTAATTTGAAAATACCAATAATTTGAATTATCAAATTTTCATAAGTGTTCAAACTAAAAAGATTCAACTGTATTTAAAATCGCAAGGATATGAATCAGATTCAAAATATGGTCTGTCACATTAATAAGCAAATTTTTTATAGCTTGGCCTGCTGCTTTTGCCATTTGCTTAATCTATTCTATTCTACAATATAAAACTTCAAATTACCTTCTTCTTTCTTTTCTTATTTCTTCCTTCTGATGTTCATCAAGAGTAGATGCGAACTGTTTACTGTCATAACATAATTAAATCTTTTATTCTTTTCCAATTTTTGATAGAATAATTTAAAGATAAATGCTTACATAAAAGCTGGATCTTTAGTCGTTCGAATGCGAACGTAAGTATCGATGACGGCAGGCTTTCTTACTGTTTCTATTCGCACGTACTCTTTCCCTTCTTGAGATTTGAAAGTTCTATAAATTTTCAAAATTCTTCCACTCTAATGCATATAAAGAGTTAATTAGATTCATTACTTATATAATATTTTATTATTTATGCACTATAAATATTATTTTAGAATTTAAGAAATAAATTTTCTACTGTTACCTTTAAATTTATTAATAAAATACAAAAATCTGATTCATTATCTAGAAATTATGTTTACAAAATATTTCAATTTCTAGTTTTTAATGTTAAAGATCAATTTTTTGGATGATAAATAAATGAAACTATGAACTTGGACCAATGGATAGACAAATAATTTTATATATTTATGAAACTTAACTTTTATTAATATTTTCTTTGTTTTATATACTGAAGTATATTGATTAATAAGCTATTGATTAAGTAGTAAAGGTCGAAAATATATAAAAAATTACAAAGTTTTCAAAAGAGACAACATTATCCTGATCTGATGGCTGGATGGCCGAGCAATTAAGCTGGCAGCTTACCACCCAGGGAGACAGGATGAAATCCAGGCAGTTTTGAAAACCCTAGTAGTTTTTCAGGAGGTAGTCCATTCAGATATATCAAGCCCTGTCTCTTGCCACTTGGCAGGTACGACTGAACCCATAATGGACTTGCTAAAAGAGACTCTTAGTGCCAACGAAGCAAACGGAGTTTAAAAAAATATTGGCCTGGCTGTTTTATCAAACATTACCGTAATGCAGATTATCAAATCATTGTCTTAAAGTCTAATGTCATTTGTCAACTTTATTAAAAGAAAGTGTAAAGCTTAAATATTAAGATTCAATAAATATCATACAATTTTTTTTTTTTTGCTACTTGTAATAAGCAAACAATACTGTCAGATTTTTAATCAGGCTATAATGTGGCTAATTAATTTATGGTTATGCCTTTTAAATTAATTGGTCTGGTAGCAAAGATTGGATAGATATCTATTTATCATAATTGCCAATGCATCCACACACTAAGCAGGAGTTGCAAGTTCAAGTCTTGCTTCAGATCTATCTTTTCTTAAAGCATATTCTAAATTTATGTATTTCTAATTATTAAACTTTAGACCAAATTACATATCTTTATAATTAATATGCTGTATTATAGACCAAATTAAAATCCTGTGGTGTCACTTAATTATTACTATATGTCAAGATTGGTAAATTCAAACTTTTCTATTATATTTAATTATAATATAGAAGATTATTATTTAATCATATATACATAACTATATATAACTGATGAAAGTATATACACTTAGGCTAGTATCATTAAGCTAATTATAATAAAGTGTTTTAAGAAATAAGTGAAAGCAATATTTTTGAATTTCAGAATAAACATTAATTTTTTATACCAAGGGTGGGCCAAACCTAGTCAAGATAGGAGCCATATCAGAAATATGCAAGAGCTACATCCTCTATTGGAATGGTATTTTAATTACTATGTAAATATATAATTAACACTGTTTTATAGCTAATGTCACTGTTAGTTTATAACCAGCTCAAGTACATATTTGTTTAACTTCTCCAACTTTAAAAACACACTGTACCCTTGCATCTCAGTTGTCTGTTTAAGCTTAAGTTGCAAAGTATGCTTACAATCTGTGTGCTTATTACAACATATAATAGTTAGCAACCTCACAAAAGTATTGTATATGTATGTGTAGTTTGTACCAAGTTTAGAAAAAATAAATCGTATAAGTATACAGAAGTCACAGAAAGAGGTTAGAACAGCCACAACTTGGCACTGTGGTTCTATACTGTATTTATTGATGTAAAAATGTAAATGGATAATATGTATTTAGTTAATAATTATTCTTAACCATAATAATTTATAAGAAAAAATATTATTTACCGAGTTTGAACCCATACTTGCTACCGAAGCATTGTCGTCTTCCTTCTGTTTTTCTATTTAATTCAAATTCAAATTTTTTATTCTCGTAAATTGATCAATNATAAATCGTATAAGTATACAGAAGTCACAGAAAGAGGTTAGAACAGCCACAACTTGGCACTGTGGTTCTATACTGTATTTATTGATGTAAAAATGGAAATGGATAATATACTTTTAGTTAATAATTATTCTTAACCATAATAATTTATAAGAAAAAATATTATTTACCGAGTTTGAACCCATACTTGCTACCGAAGCATTGTCGTCTTCCTTCTGTTTTTCTATTTAATTCAAATTCAAATTTTTTATTCTCGTAAATTGATCAATAAGCATAAACAAACAATCAAAATAATCTTACAAACCTTTACTCTTCTTTCTATCATCATTAGCAACACTTTCTTCCCCCATAATTAATTTTTGCAGTTCTCTTCTTTCTGCCTCTTCTCGCTCATGAGAGAGCTATCAAAGAAATTTAATTAACTTAATCTCATTAAGAAAACTATTAATAACATGATACCATAACATCTTTAGTGAATGATTATATAAACTTTATTATATAATAATTTTATTTTTGTGTAAAATATTAAGTTACCGTGCATGTGGTTAGCTAAGAACCCTCACTGAAAACATCAAGTCTTGCTACATCACTAATGTTAAACAGTATGGAGTAGGGTTTCTCATTTCCCGGTCTTTTGCTTGTCTCGGGATCCCGGGATAAAAGTGAACTGTTTCCCGGGATCCCGGGAAATCCAGGGATAGAATTAATTATTTTTAAGGTATACAAAATATCTTGAAATCAAATGATATAATTATTTTCCATTTTTTAAAGTAATTTTAAAGTTCTGTAACCTCCAAAATCATATTAATAATGCTGTGTA
>NW_019385261.1:92030-180246 GCF_000671375.1 Centruroides sculpturatus
CATTTCGTGGTCGTATATAGGATATCGTAGGTTATTCTGCTATTGTTCTGAAGAAGAAGGATCATCAGAAAATAAAAAAGAGGGAATGTGATCTTGGGCCTAGAAAGAGAAAGATTCCATTCCTTTCAATTGAAGAAATTGATTCCTTAGATTGAAAAAGGAGTTTAAAGAACATCATCTATGACAACAACAGAAAAACACTAAACAATAATCTACAAAAATGTATAGAAAATAATGTTCAAAAACATCTAGGAAGAACCTGAAGGCAAGGAAGGTCAAAAGATGATCCAAATTAATGTTAAATTTTTAAAAATAATTACTTTTGATTGTTGAGGTTTATTTGGTATTCTAACATATGAAAAACCCTCTCCACAGCCTGTTGGATCAGCTACTCCTGCTAGTTGCAAAAGGCATTTTCCTTTCATGGCAGATATAAAAGCACGTGTCGTATTCCATGGAGCAGTTTTCACCTAAAACAAGATTATAATTACTATATATTCAGATACAATAAAGCATTATGTATTCAATATAAAAGATATAAACCTCATCATCCATTTTCATTTGCATATCTTCATCATTTTCTTCTTCGGGAGCAAACAGAGATTTTTCACCGTAACCAGCATCCTGATTAAGTTTATGAATTTATGTCTAGACATTGAAATGCATCAGAATTGACCATACAAATGAAAACAAACCTTTAATCTTTGTTCGGCAGCCAGCATTCCGTAATAGGCACAGCACTGTTCAGGTGAAACCATTGCTCTTATTTCTTCTTCGGTCGGAAGTCTGAACTCGGGTTTAAGAACCCACCAATTAGAATCCATTCCTAATTACAATAATATATTAATTAATGAATTATACTTCAAGTTAAATTTTATATATTAGAATATTTATAATTCAAACTCTTACCAGTCCTTTTAAAATCGGCACATAGTTTTAAACGTTTTCGAATACTGCTTTCGGAATGTGATGGGAAAGCTTTCTTTATGTCTTCCATTTTAATACGACGAGGAGTATCTTTGTTTTTCCAGAATAAACGGTAGATAAAAACCTAAAATATTTTGTAACTTAGTAATTTTATATATTTTTCTTTTATTTGTACTCATTCTTATTGCTTATAGAAGTTACCTGAAGAAAATCGCGGATAAAATTATTTGCTTTTTTGGAATTTGGACCTGGAACTTCAAAGAGCGGCAGCTCTTGGCCTATTGTGTATATTGTTTCGATCTCTCGGATGTAGTAACTGAAATATAAACACAACTTTCAGCTGAATGTAACATATTAAATTCATCTAAAATACAATATACATCATCAATTGCAATAGTTAATTAGTTTATAATCAGTGCAATGTTAATGTAATGTAGACATTAAGTTAGCATGTTAGTCTATTATATGTCTTTATAACAAATACGTTAAACTATTTGCATTATGATAATTGTTTTAACCATAGATTAATCTTTTTCAAATCAAAATATCATCATAAATGATCAAATGTGAATAATATCAAATCATTTTTATGACTGATAGTTAGCAATTCTAATTAACTTATAAATAAATGGATATTCAAACATAATTTCTGTCATCATTAACCCCTCCTTCCCATATAAGTGAGTATAACTATTGTGTACTTCTTTATCAAGTTTGTTATATTCTTATGCTTTTTATTAACTAAATAATCCTATATTTATAGGTATAGTATTTCATTCAGTAAGTAAAATATCCAAAGATATAAATTGTACATTTTAACCTTCGAATATTTTACTTACTGAATGAAATACTATACCTATAAATATAGAATTATTTACTTAAAATAAGGAGCATTGTAATCCCCTAAACTGTATAAACTTGTATTAATTTATCCCCTTTCTTGCCTGTGAAAATAAGGGAATAAATATGAGATACAACAGATTTTGTATATTAATTTGAACTGATGCATTCACTGTCCCTGTGGGGAGTGATATCCCTACTGTATGCTGAAAAAATTGAATGTAATACAATGGAAAATACTATTATATTAATAAAAAAAATTAATATACAGAATAATACAAAACCAATGGATAAAATATATTCTTAAAATACTAAATAATAAAAAGCTTTTCCTTAAAAACAAACTTTTATGATGTTCACAAGAAGCATCAGTACATAAACGCGATGCTGCAATGTAGACCATTCCAGGACCTCACGAAGAGTGGGTAATGTTGAATAAGAAACAAACTAACCTCTCCTCTCTCCGTATAAGATTTTCTTCCATCCCTCTCTCCTTAAATACTTATGTAATATTTGAATATCCCCTATATTAAATTACATTTTATAAATAATTTAAAAAGTATATACTAACTGTTGCCTCGTTCGAATGATTAGAAAGTCGGTATCGGGCATTTCGTGGTCGTATATAGGTGCACGAAATAAATTGTTTTCAAATGCTTGAACACTCTGTCCAGGAGCCAAGGAACCAAGAAATGGTGAGGTATGAGCATAAGCAGTTTCTCCATATTTATATTCCGGAGCTCCAATATCTTTTCCTGGTTTCTATAAATAGAAATTTAAATTTCAACAATTTTTGTAGATTTTTTTATGCAACCAATTCTATAGAAAGACATATATACTTGTCTACAAATTACTTAGTTTTTGTATATTACTTGTAGGAAAAGTGATGTAATATATCATCTTAATTATTATTATTTTTGATTAAACTAAGTTTTCTTTTATGTATTTTGAATTGTGTAGAAGAGTAAAAATAATAGCTCCAGGTATAAAAGAAATCTCTTCAGCATCATATGAATATATGCAGACAATTCATTTGTTTCAGTTCAATGTTTACAGTAAAATAAATGAATTAATTTGAGAAAGGGGCACATATAAATCAAAGCAATACATAAATTTTCCAATAACGAGAACAAGAGGCAAATTAGTACTTGATTGCTTACTGTTCTCTCAATTCATTGTATTTCCTTCGGAATTAGCAAAAAGTTGCTGTTGAGAACAAATCACACAGGAACTCTTTCTGAGTGGAATAAGTAGGTTTATTTTCTGTAATTTAATTCTATAAACCCTTTTAAATTATAGAAAACAAACCTACTTTTACTACTCAGAAAGGGTTCCTGTGTGATTTGTTCTCAACAGCAACCTTGCAATAATTCCAAAGGAAATAAAAGAAGCAAATTAAAAATGCTATCTTGACAAATCATGTGGCAAAACATGATGCTGATGACTTTATAAAAAAAGTCAACATCATGCAATCTTAAAAGTGCTACTAAAATGCCTTGTACTCACAAAAACTAACTGTAAAATGAATATATTAATACTATTGTGACTGCATAACCAATAAAATATTTATACAATGCTGGAGAGATGAACCTGAATATATATTGAAGTGATACCCTATATACACATCTATGATAAAATTTATCATATGTAATGTTAGTTTGTAGAAGGTTGACGAAAACTGTTGCTTGTCTAGAAAGTTCTTTCAACTTCTGCAAGGACTGAATCTCCATATACAATAAGTTAACAAGGAGATTTAGGATAATACTCTTTAGTGAGTTTGCACATTCGTATTTTCCATTATAATATACTTCACCATAACCTTATAAACAGTCACAGAGCTTATACGTATAAGCAAAATCTCCCATTAGAAGCTTACATTATAAAATAATGTTATAATGGTAACAAATCAAAGTAATCCTTTGCTTGTAATGAATCTTTTGTTACAATCACATGTAACAAAAGATTCATGTTACTTTTACAAATGTGGCAAGTAAAAAGATGACAATTTTACTAGGATTAAGTTCAAAAAGTTTAAAGAGATCCATGAATTATTTAACAATGTTGCAAAGACATTACAAAAAATGAAAATGAATTGAGGCAGAACATTCATTTCATATTATGTTGAGACATTTCAAGGTAGGAAACACAAACTATATTAAATATGTAACAAGGTAACTAAATGGATAGAAACTGATAAATATTTGTAGTTTTAAATTTAAACTTTGCAGTATGTTAAAAGAGAATAAGCTAAATCAAGTAAAGAAATTTAAGAAATACAACTAACTCTCTTGAGGTCACGGAAAGTGTTCTAGGACTCAACAAAGAATGGAGTGCAAAAAATGCAAGNAAAACTTAAGAAACTAATAAGTAGGTTTAAAATTGATAAATACAAATGTATTCTGACAGTTTATGAATTAATTATCCTTTCTATTTGCAAAATTCCTCAACCTTAACACAAAATAAGAAAAAAAAGTGAGTTTTTAAGAAATTTGCGGGATTTCCCGGGATAAGAAAAATTTCCCAGGTTAAAAAAACAACCGGGATCCCGGAATCCCGTTTGAGAAACCCTAGTATGGAGTACGGATAGTGTTCTAGTCAAATGTGACTAGAATATTGTTCAGACTCCATCATGCTTAACTAGAAGTTAATTTTTAAAATGTTTTAGAAGTTCTTGGTCAGATAATTATAAAAATTTTTATGGAATTAAACAATTTGTACATGTATAGATGGAGAAGAGTCTATAAAGAAAAGTCGACTCTGTTGGTGTTAATTGTATTCCAGAGATTTTGTATTTTGTCTTCAATACTTTAAAATAACTGCACTTAATTTATAACAGTTTACAAGATATCAACACTTTACCTGAGAACTAGTTTTTTTATTTGACAACATATTCTCTATATTTTTTCCCATTTCTTCAATATCTGAATCGTCTTCAGAACTAAACTCTTCATCTGATGACAATATTTCATTCGATGACAAAACTCTGAAAAAATTATTCAAATATTAAATTTTAACAATTTAATATCTACAGAGAGAAAAAACAATATCTGCTGTACATAACACTACAATAGTCTCATTCACCAACATGAAATATTTGCATATAGAAAAATGAAAATGAATTCCTTACAGAAAAATGAATTGGTATAGTTAGAAGATAATATTGCTTATAAAAAATGTAGAAAAGAGTACAAAGCAATGTGACCCATATTTGGACTGCCAAGTCTATTATTACAATAATATAACCATTGTCAGGAATGTGTTAAGTAATGCCCTGGGGATGCAAGGACAAAGATGGGGTATATTCGTGCCTCATTTTTGTCTCAGCCTAACTCATTTTTACAGCAGGCCATTTCAGTAGAACTCAGAAGCTCCCTGACACACAATACATTATTCTAATTTCAACTATACAACCATGGCAAACTTGGAAGTATCTGCATCAAGATAAAGGAAAATAGTTCGTTTTTGTTTTTTCTTGTGTCATTTATTTATTTTAGCATATTTGTTTCTATTACTGATCCACTACACGTAATCTAGTTGCATTGAATGTATACTTTCCATTATATTAACATTGTTTACTACAAATACTATGAAGTTAAATTCCTGATTAAATATTTTTCTCTAATTTTTGTTTACATTCTTTACATAGTTTATATTCTGTAAACAATGATTAAAGTTGAATTTTATTACAAATTATTTAAATATTATCTGATTTATACCTGTTTTGTAATTCAAATATCCTTTGACACTCTTCTTTATATCTTTCCTGATGCTCGGCAATACTAAATCTATTTCCTCTAGCAAATTTACTCATTGCTGAAACATCATCATCATCAAAATTTAATATCAAATTACTTTTACTTAAAAATAACTATAAATACCAAACGTACCTTCTTCTCCAGCTTTTGCCTGTTCCGTCGACAAAGTCCTTACAACATCGATAACTTCCCAACGCGAGAGCTTTTTAATCTGATTAGAAAGAATAAGAATTATAAAATATTTATTCATGGTTCATTTATATTTTAATAAATTTATTAATTTAAGCTTACAGAGGGTCATAAAAAATTTTTATCAGATAAATAAAATAAGAAATTATCTAATCAAAATATAAGAAAAATGTAAGTTGTGCTCATAGAAATTTAAATATTGCAGTGTCTACTTTCTTTAAACAAAGAAAATCTGCATTAGCTGATGTATAAAATATTTCTAATTAATTAATTTTAAATTGATGATGATTCAAAATAAGCATATTAAAATAAAAGATATGTTTCTGTTTAAACACAAAGATATTAGAAAAGACAGGACACCATTTTGTACATAAATTCAGATTTAAGTTACTACACAATGAATACTGACATAGCTGATCAAAGTAAGCATCGTAAGACAAGTTTTTTTAATGAGGATTATATTTTAATTCTTATTCTAGTTCTAACAAAATCATTAATTGTAACACTTTATCTTTAAAATATGAGAAAAGTTTGCATGGAAATTGCAGAAATATCATAATAATTATTATAAATATAGCTTATGTAAAAACTGTACGAAGAAGTATAAATTCACAGTCAAACAATTAATTACTCAAAATAATTAAGAAGAGTAATACATATTTTAAATGTGTATTATATTATACTAGTTTTAGTTTATTTTTCTCAGTATCTACCCTTCTATTGATGTTACATGTCTCTGTTCTCTGAATACAAAATACAGGATATCTAGAATAGCATTTCTCAATCTTTTTCTTCATGCAACCCAATATATTTGTTTGTAATGATTCTGCAACCCAACTGTTTACAATATAAATTTTTAAAAAGCCTGGTAAACTGGAGTAACTGTATATTATATAACAAAATAAAATTAAGCATTATCCATTAAAATTTTAACACAACCCAATATTGGGTCACACTCATAGTTTGAGAAATGCTACTCAAGAGGTTATTAAAGTTATTTAATTCTTAAATTAAGATTCATTAATTGTTCATATTTTAAGTTTTATTTTTTTTAAAATCCTAATAAAAATTATTTTAAGTTCTGAAATAATTACCTCATCTTCGGGAACTCCAAATTTCCTTAATAACTGTTTTGCATTGCTTAAGGATAATCGGCGCAAATCTGCATCTGTACCTGTGACAGTTTTCTTTGCAGGAGGTTGACTGCTTCCTTCTTCCTACAGAAAGAAAATTTTAATAATTAAATACATCTGTATTAATTTATACTCTGTAATCTGTATTATTTTAATCTTAATAATAATAATGAAATAGCATGAGGGTAATTAAAATTAATTTAAAAATAGAGCAAACATCACATGTAGTTCCTCAGTAATTACTAAAATTTACTAGACAAATTTCAGCATTTAGCTATTATATATTATTCAGGAGTTTATTTAATCTATTTCAAATAAACATTTGAGGGTGAGCTACTCTTTTAAATTTGGCAAGAACTTATGTACTGTACATGTTGGTGTATGTACAGTGGTACCTCATACTTCAAATGACTAATTTCACATGCTAAATTCGACAAAAATTCACTTTAGAGTTCAAACTTTGAAGAGTCATTATTTTATGCACTCAAAGCATAAAATAAGTTCCTGAATCAAGAATACAATCTCAAATTAGCAATAATGTGATAAATTTCACATTTAAATCACAGTTTTTAAGTTAAGTAACAACAGCTGTTAAAAATACTCAAAAATTTTCTGTTCAACTCAAATATAACCTTTACTTATTAATCATGAAATATGAAAACTGTGTGGAAGCAATGAAATCTAACAAGAGAAAGGATGTAATATCAACAATTTAGACGAAAAAGAAACTTAAATCTTCTTACTTCAAATCAAATAACCAGAGCAAAAAAATGTTTCTTTAGAGCTAATGTTTTCGTTTTAGTGCCTCTTCTTGGCTCTTCTTCAGGCATTTACTTAAATCTATTGCAAGCTGGTCTTAAACTTCTTTAGAACGCATTCAATTTCGTATTCCAAAAGCGCACACATTCCAATTTATTCAAACATTGTATGCTACTATAAGATTCGAAATGTGAACTGCTTTTTAATTTAAAACATTATAAACCTAAATAAAATTAAATATTATTGTCCATTAGGACTTGCCTTGCCGTAGAAAGCGACATTTCCTCCTTAAAATTAATGCAGGTGGATTTGTATCCCGCCTTAAATATTTCCATTGCCTCCAATAGTTTGAGGTGATCCTGATGCGGGGTGGTGAAAAAGAAACTTATCACAAAGCATTAAAGCAGTACACAGGTGATGAATCATGCGGCCATGTTTAATATGTCGAAGTCGACTGCATGCAGCCAGTTAATGCAACTTTCATTTTATTATACAGTATTTACACATTCTATTTACTGTTTTCATGTTTTAATTTATTATTAGAGCATTTAATTGTGTTATTTTTACCTTAAATTATATGAATTTGCTGTAAGTTTATTGAAATGGGTACCATTTAAGGTTTGGGAATGGATTAATTCACTTTCCATTGTTTCTAATGGGAAAATTTGCCTCGTATTTTGAAAGATTCAGGTTCAAACATACTTCTCAAATGAATCAAATTTGAAATACTAGGAACCACTGTATATTGCTATACTCAAAATATCACGTTTTATATTTCTAATATAAAATAGATGAAATAAAAAAAAAAACTCTTAATATGGACTAATTCTGTTTCTCTACAATCAAAGTAAACAATATTCTTACAAAATAAAAGAATATATTATATAAAAAAATATAAAATTAATATCGTAGGTTATTCTGCTATTGTTCTGAAGAAGAAGGATCATCAGAAAATAAAAAAGAGGGAATGTGATCTTGGGCCTAGAAAGAGAAAGATTCCATTCCTTTCAATTGAAGAAATTGATTCCTTAGATTGAAAAAGGAGTTTAAAGAACATCATCTATGACAACAACAGAAAAACACTAAACAATAATCTACAAAAATGTATAGAAAATAATGTTCAAAAACATCTAGGAAGAACCTGAAGGCAAGGAAGGTCAAAAGATGATCCAAATTAATGTTAAATTTTTAAAAATAATTACTTTTGATTGTTGAGGTTTATTTGGTATTCTAACATATGAAAAACCCTCTCCACAGCCTGTTGGATCAGCTACTCCTGCTAGTTGCAAAAGGCATTTTCCTTTCATGGCAGATATAAAAGCACGTGTCGTATTCCATGGAGCAGTTTTCACCTAAAACAAGATTATAATTACTATATATTCAGATACAATAAAGCATTATGTATTCAATATAAAAGATATAAACCTCATCATCCATTTTCATTTGCATATCTTCATCATTTTCTTCTTCGGGAGCAAACAGAGATTTTTCACCGTAACCAGCATCCTGATTAAGTTTATGAATTTATGTCTAGACATTGAAATGCATCAGAATTGACCATACAAATGAAAACAAACCTTTAATCTTTGTTCGGCAGCCAGCATTCCGTAATAGGCACAGCACTGTTCAGGTGAAACCATTGCTCTTATTTCTTCTTCGGTCGGAAGTCTGAACTCGGGTTTAAGAACCCACCAATTAGAATCCATTCCTAATTACAATAATATATTAATTAATGAATTATACTTCAAGTTAAATTTTATATATTAGAATATTTATAATTCAAACTCTTACCAGTCCTTTTAAAATCGGCGCATAGTTTTAAACGTTTTCGAATACTGCTTTCGGAATGTGATGGGAAAGCTTTCTTTATGTCTTCCATTTTAATACGACGAGGAGTATCTTTGTTTTTCCAGAATAAACGGTAGATAAAAACCTAAAATATTTTGTAACTTAGTAATTTTATATATTTTTCTTTTATTTGTACTCATTCTTATTGCTTATAGAAGTTACCTGAAGAAAATCGCGGATAAAATTATTTGCTTTTTTGGAATTTGGACCTGGAACTTCAAAGAGCGGCAGCTCTTGGCCTATTGTGTATATTGTTTCGATCTCTCGGATGTAGTAACTGAAATATAAACACAACTTTCAGCTGAATGTGACATATTAAATTCACCTAAAATACAATATACACACATCAATTGCAATAATTAATTAATTTATAATCAGTGCAATGTTAATGTAATGTAGACATTAAGTTAGCATGTTAGTCTATTATATGTCTTTATAACAAATACATTAAACTATCTGCATTATGATAATTGTTTTAACCATAGATTAATCTTTTTCAAATCAAAATATCATCATAAATGATCAAATGTGAATAATATCAAATCATTTTTATGACTGATAGTTAGCAATTCTAATTAACTTATAAATAAATGGATATTCAAACATAATTTCTGTCATCATTAACCCCTCCTTCCCATATAAGTGAGTATAACTATTGTGTACTTCTTTATCATAAGTTTGTTATATTCTTATGCTTTTTATTAACTAAATAATCCTATATTTATAGGTATAGTATTTCATTCAGTAAGTAAAATATCCAAAGATATAAATTGTACATTTTAACCTTTGAATATTTTACTTACTGAATGAAATACTATACCTATAAATATAGGATTATTTACTTAAAAAGCAGGAGCATTGTAATCCCCTAAACTGTATAAACTTGTATTAATTTATCCCCTTTCTTGCCTCTGAAAATAAGAGAATAAATATGAGATACAACAGATTTTGTATATTAATTTGAACTGATGCATTCACTGTCTCTATGGGGAGTGATATCCCTACTGTATGCTGAAAAAATTGAATGTAATACAATGGAAAATACTATTATATTAATAAAAAAAATTAATATACAGAATAATACAAAACCAATGGATAAAATATATTCTTAAAATACTAAATAATAAAAAGCTTTTCCTTAAAAACAAACTTTTATGATGTTCACATGAAGCATCAGTACATAAACGCGATGCTGCAATGTAGACCATTCCAGGACCTCACGAAGAGTGGGTAATGTTGAATAAGAAACAAACTAACCTCTCCTCTCTCCGTATAAGATTTTCTTCCATCCCTCTCTCCTTAAATACTTATGTAATATTTGAATATCCCCTATATTAAATTACATTTTATAAATAATTTAAAAAGTATATACTAACTGTTGCCTCGTTCGAATGATTAGAAAGTCGGTATCGGGCATTTCGTGGTCGTATATAGGTGCACGAAATAAATTGTTTTCAAATGCTTGAACACTCTGTCCAGGAGCCAAGGAACCAAGAAATGGTGAGGTATGAGCATAAGCAGTTTCTCCATATTTATATTCCGGAGCTCCAATATCTTTTCCTGGTTTCTATAAATAGAAATTTAAATTTCAACAATTTTTGTAGATTTTTTTATGCAACCAATTCTATAGAAAGACATATATACTTGTCTACAAATTACTTAGTTTTTGTATATTACTTGTAGGAAAAGTGATGTAATATATCATCTTAATTATTATTATTTTTGATTAAACTAAGTTTTCTTTTATGTACAAGGTCTGTTCAAAAAGTATCGGACCTTTTTCTTTTCCGCGTAAACCAATGATGCGCGACAGGCCTCTTTCGGTGGAGTTGTAGAGGGGACAGTCATGCACAGCCCTGAATTTTTTCCCGCCTGCAGGAAGCGTCAGTCGTTGGCAATTGGCCTATGAGTGAGGTCATGTAGTGCGCTCTCGTCGGATTTCACTAAGCTGGAAAATGACTGAACAACGTGAGCAGCGATATTACATCAAATTTTGCCAAAAACCTTGGCGATACCCGGCATAAAAAATTTGCAAGATTCAGCAGGCTTTCGGGGACGATCCTCGAGGCCAAAAAAAGCGCGGCAGGTCCGCAGCAATATCAAAGGTCATGTTGACAGTTTTTTCGACTCTCGTGGGGTGGTGTGTCGTGAGTACGCACCACAAGGCCAAACCATCGCAAAGGAGTACTACCAGGAGGTCCTTCGTCGTCTTTCCGATACAGTGCGACGCAAACGATCGGATCTGTGGTCGATCAAAACTTGGCAGCTCCATCGTGATAATGCATCCGCCCATTCTGCGCATCTGATTCAGGCTTTCATCGCCAAACATTACACTCCTGTGGTTCGTCACACTCCATACTCTCCCCACATGGCTCCGTGTGACCTTTGGCTATTTCCCAAGCTGAAAATGCCGCTAAAAGGAACCCGAATTTAGTCGAGAGAAGACATCGTGCAAAATCCAACGAACCGGCTGATGGCCATTCCAAAAGATGCGTTCCAGCAGTGTTTCCAGCAATGACAGGAATGCTGGGAGAAGTGTATACATTACCAAGGAGACTACTTTGAAGGGGATTAGGGTTTTGTACCTCAAAGTCAATAAATTTATTTTTACCGACCAAAGGTCCAATACTTTTTGAACAGACCTTGTATTTTGAAATGTGTAGAAGAGTAAAAATAATAGCTCCAGGTATAAAAGAAATCTCTTCAGCATCATATGAATATATGCAGACAATTCATTTGTTTCAGTTCAATGTTTACAGTAAAATAAATGAATTAATTTGAGAAAGGGGCACATATAAATCACAGCAATACATAAATTTTCCAATAACGAGAACAAGAGGCAAATTAGTATTTGATTGCTTACTGTTCTCTCAATTCGTTGTATTTCCTTCGGAGTTAGCAAAAAGTTGCTGTAGAGAACAAATCACACAGGAACTCTTTCTGAGTAGAATAAGTAGGTTTATTTTCTGTAGGTTCTGTAGGTTTAGAATTAAATTACAGAAAATAAACCTACTTATATATTAAATAAGTATATTAAATATTAAGAAAATATTAAATAAATTTTCTGTAATTTAATTTTAAAAGGGTTTACCCTTTTAAATTATAGAATATAAACCTACTTTTTCCACTCAGAAAGAGTTCCTGTGTGATTTGTTCTCAACAGCAACCTTGCAATAATTCCAAAGGAAATAAAAGAAGCAAATTAAAAATGCTATCTTGACAAATCATGTGGCAAAACATGATGCTGATGACTTTATAAAAAAAGTCAACATCATGCAATCTTAAAAGTGCTACTAAAATGCCTTGTACTCACAAAAACTAACTGTAAAATGAATATATTAATACTATTGTGACTGCATAACCAATAAAATATTTATACAATGCTGGAGAGATGAACCTGAATATATATTGAAGTGATACCCTATATACACATCTATGATAAAATTTATCATATGTAATGTTAGTTTGTAGAAGGTTGACGAAAACTGTTGCTTGTCTAGAAAGTTCTTTCAACTTCTGCAAGGACTGAATCTCCATATACAATAAGTTAACAAGGAGATTTAGGATAATACTCTTTAGTGAGTTTGTGCATTGGTATTTTCCATTATAATATACTTCACCATAACCTTATAAACAGTCACAGAGCTTATACGTATAAGCAAAATCTCCCATTAGAAGCTTACATTATAAAATAATGTTATAATGGTAACAAATCAAAGTAATCCTTTGCTTGTAATGAATCTTTTGTTACAATCACATGTAACAAAAGATTCATGTTACTTTTACAAATGTGGCAAGTAAAAAGATGACAATTTTACTAGGATTAAGTTCAAAAAGTTTAAAGAGATCCATGAATTATTTAACAATGTTGCAAAGACATTACAAAAAATGAAAATGAATTGAGGCAGAACATTCATTTCATATTATGTTGAGACATAATATGAAATGAAAAGGTAAGAAACACAAACTATATTAAATATGTAACAAGGTAACTAAATGAATAGAAACTGATAAATATTTATAGTTTTAGATTTAAACTTTGCAGTATGTTAAAAGAGAATAAGCTAAATCAAGTAAAGAAATTTAAGAAATACAACTCTCTTGAGGTCACGGAAAGTGTTCTAGGACTCAACAAAGAATGGAGTGCAAAAAATGCAAGATCTCATGACTGCATGGCCAAATCATGAACAATTGGTGATTTATATACTAAATAATTTCTCATTAACTGTTGGATCAAAGATAATCATGGCTTGAATGGCATTCACATTTAATTATTACAATATTTCTTACAATAATTTCATTTTGTTTCATTGCTTACTTCCTTTGATGTAGACATTGTTTTCAAAATAAGTATAATGAGTTACATGCAAACACCATGATGTTTAAAGTTACATATTACACTGGTTATAAACTTGTAAGCATAATTTTTGATGCACAAACTGGCTCTTATAAAGATAATACACAATTTACAAGGACTACATTCCACTGATATCTACTAAAGATGGGTTAATTTAAGTTCCAAATGCATATATTAAGAATAGAATAACATAAAAATTTATAAGGAGTGTGAATTTGAAACTTAAATTAACTCATCTTCAATAGATATGATAGACTTTATAAAATATATATATTGTCTTTATAAAAGAAAATAGTCTCTTTATAAGATAAAGAATCTTATCCTGTATATCCCTAGCAGAATTTATACTAGTAACAGAAGAATTTATAATTTAATGGGAATTTAAATTTTTAATGGTATCCCATTAAAAAGATATTTTTTGCAAGTCCTTCATGCCAGTCCGTAATGTGAAAGACTGAATAGTGTGGAACTGAATATTCCATACTATTCAAGTCATTTCATGAATATTTCTGAGGATTCAAACTTCTGAGACTATTAAAATCAAAATTTTATACATGTAATATAAGATTTTATTCAAATAAATTTTGTGTAGATTCATTTGTTTTAGAATATTAAAGATTAAACATTAGCACTGAGGTAATAATATAAATAAATACCAAGTAGGGTAACAAGTAAAAATATAACAAAACTGTACTGATTGAAGGAGTCAAAATTTTATTGGACTGAGCATTTTTCAGATCATTAGAACATGAATTGAAAATTCTAAACACCTGTTAAAGTTCTATTGAACATCTGAACCAGAATAATTCCATTCTTGTGTAGAGCTGTTCTTGCATTCAAACTTTCTCTCAAATGTTCAACAGAACTTTGACATACAAAATTTCCAATTAGTGTTCAAGGGATAATACAGTAAAATAACATACAATTAAAAAAAGTAATATCTTTTTTCAATAATTAAAATTATTTAATTTAATTACTTAAATGTTTTTGCTTCATTTGACAAATCATCTTCTAGTTACATAAAAATTCACATATAGACTCCAATGTATAAATTGAATTATCAAACTTTGAATTTTGTAAATTGAATTCTAAATGTAAATTCATATATAATCTGAAAATGACCTGCCAAATAGTTTTTCAAAATATTTATTTGAATAAATAATTCTGCTAGAAAGATATTATTTTCTTTCATGGGAAGTAATAATAAAAAGTTGTAAAATACTTTAAAAAATAAGTGAAAATCAGTTTAACATCATGTTTTTAATTTCTTATTTAACAAATAAGTATAAATTTACCCTCTTATAATAATTTTTTATCTTTGTAGCCATGCCAACTTGCATAACTAAAGGAGGGTGCTCTTCAGAATACTCTGCAAGAATAATTTCGCCATCTCTTCCTGTCAGATCTTCTGGAGTTCTCATGAAAAACATCTCTCCACCTCCTGATGCCTGTCTTTCTTGTTCCCGCAACTGTCGTAATTACATTTTAATTTATAAATTTCATCACAAAATTAATTATTTAATTAATAATTATTCAAATTTTGTTTTTTTACAATAAATACAAAATTATTGTTAAATCGTAGTTACCTTAGCTTTCCTTCTAATGTGTTTAAGCAGAGGAATTACTCCATGAGTGCCTGGCTGAGACATTGGACCGTGCGAATATCTTTTTAGCATTGGACGATGAAAACTTCGAAGCTTTAATGGACCCATGTGCGTCGGGAAGAAGGGAGCACGAAGTTCAATAGCGGGAATTGAATGCTAAATAACATATTAGTAAAGTTAATTTTTTGAAGTAACAGAATAATTATATTAATAATAATCATTTTAAATAAACAAAATGATATGGGAATTACATTATCTTAGTCATTTTTTTTCAATTTTAAGTTCAACATGGTATAACAATGGATACAGTACAAAGAGTCCTTGACTTTTGCATGTAATGTGTTTCTAAAAAATTGTATGAAAGTCAAACAATAGAGTAGCATATTGTATTCCATTTCCCAGACTATTAATAAAATCTCTTATTAAAACAACTGTGTAAATATCAGGTTAAGGTAGAAAAGTTTTACTTTTTACAGTAAATATATTACAAGGCGTAAAACATTATAATCATAGATTAAACAGACAATAAAAATAAAAACGAAACTGGCAGAAAGAGCTGCTACACAATAGCACAACATTTTCTTTGGCAGCTAAAAGTGTACAAAAGCATGAATTTGTATTAGAAGTGACAGGGATATCAAAGTGTTATGTACGAAAAAGTTTATATGAAAGTCAAGGACTTCCTATAATCCTTAAATATAAGATTCACATTGTAATGTTTATGCAACCAGAATAACATCCAGACATCATTCAATGTTAAAAGAAACTTCCCAGTTTGACAAAGTAAGAGTGGTCATTATTTCATCATATCTATTCATCCTGTTATCATCTGTAGTCTTTTATCATTTAAAATATCTCAAGAAAGATTACATTATTATGTAGCATTGAAACATAAACATATGTATACAGAAGACCACTGTAAATGCTGTGATGTATATATAGTTTATTCAATTATTTTAGCATTTTAATCAAAAATAAAAATTGTAGGTAATTTTGTTGATAAATTTATGCTACTGAAGCTTATAAAAATTTTCATGTCCCTTAAATTTTGAATTAATAGTGTTAGAATCAAATAAATACAGTACAATATATTGTAGATTAATATAACTCATTTTGGAATATTAATACCACTGTTTATATTCTACTCATTACATTTTAACCTTTCTTTTTGTTTACATTAACGATTCAGTACTCCTCCAGCAAGTTGTAAAACAACATAAAATATAAGTTTATTAATAAATCTTAAAGGTTTGCGCATACCAGGAAGGAGTATCTTGTAAATATAAACTATATAATTCATTAAAAAGTTAATATTTTATTCTCACCTGTATTAAATTACCTCCAACGTTTGGTTTTAATGCACTGTCTTGAGTCATTTTTGGATTATAATATTCATCATTTGATATATTGAACTGATCCTTTTCAACAGTTTGAGGCGGAGGCTTAAATAAAAAGTTTTTGATGAATTATTTAAATATATTAATTATGGATTAAAATATAAAATGTTACCTTAGGAACAATTGCTGAAATTCTTGTAAATAATCTAACATAATCCATTATTTAAATATATTAATTTTAGATTAAAATATAAAATGTTACCTTAGGAACAATTGCTGAAATTCTTGTAAATAATCTAACATAATCCATTATTCTCTTAATGGGTATATGCAATAAATAAATCAAGATATCAAGAATGCTTTTTTGCTCTAATCCAATATCTCCAAGGATATTATGTGCAATACTTGTCACAGATGGACTAAAAGTTTTTAAAAATTAATGTTATAAAGTTATATTTATAATTACATTTTACAATGATTTTTAAAATGCTCATCATTACCCAACATGTTTTCCATATGCAGTTAGTGCATTAACAGCAATAACATCACTGAGAGATTTGATGTAATTTAAATATAAATTCAACCATTCTTCTTCATTTTCTAATATATAAATAGAATCAAAATGACATTGTCCCTGAACAAGAAGTGTTAAATCATTTGCATTCAATGAAACCATATCTATCATTTCAGCAAATTGGCCAATTAAGGATTTAACAGAATCAGCAAATATTGGAGAAATATCAAGTAAATGTTGACCTGATAAAACATTAATATCTATTATTAGATTATTATTGTTTTTAATTTTTAGATTATAAAATTATTAAAGTAAATAGTTTTTCTAACTTTTATCATCTTTCAACATCGGTGTGAATACTTTTGATAGAATAATCTGTAATTGATTATAATATCTTCTTTCTGTTGCAGCAAATTCATGTAGAACAGGCATTTCACCAATGCCTTGCTGATCAACAACACATCCTGCATAAGGTCCACCAGCAAATATCCTTGTAACTAAACCACTCTAAAATAATTAATAATATTAACATTTATATTGATAGTGAAGGAAAAACAAAATATTATACAGTATATTTATACCTTTTTTAAAATATTGAGTTGAATAAGACCTCTTCTCTTCAAACATGAGCAACTTTCTGAATTATTTGCACTGAAAAGTTATGCATTAATAAACATTCTAATCAAACAAGACAAAATAAGGTCACTATTAATGAATCAGCAGATAAATTTATATATAATATTTTTGTTTAATAATAATTCAATTGTAAACATATTTATAAGATTTTCTTCAAAGATTAATTATCACTACACATATATGTGCATATATATAAAGTTTTCAAGTTTAAAATTTTTTATATAAAATGTTTTTTATAATAATTATTATGCTCCAGTAAACACTATAACAGCTGACAATTCTACCCAAAAACTTTCCATAAATAAATCATATTTAGAGTAATAACACATTAAATCATAATATAATAAATATATAGCTAGAGGTTGTTGTAAACTTAGTTACCTGTCATGACTACCACAATAGAAAAGGGCTATATGAGTTGTCTTGATATCTGTCAGTAATAAAGTGTGATTGGCACCAGCTGCTATATCCCATACCAGATGCTGAGATAGCTGTTAATTAAAACAGTAAAATGTTATCATTTTATTACTAGATTACTCATAATAAAATAAACTTACTTCAATACTTTTAGGTGATAACACTGATTTTGAACTTAAACTATGTCCAAGCTGCATACTATCATTTTTTCCCCAAGTGTAAACTTTGCAGTCTGCTGTAAGAGCAACAGAATGTTCACTTCCAGCTATAACACGAACAATACCTTGTCCAGAAAGAGATTTGATGCAACTAGGTTGAAATCTATATATAATTTTTAAGTTGAAATAAGTATTACATAAAATAATAGTTACAAATTAATTGACTTAGTGGTATGTGATTTTAGCATGACATGAAAATATTCAGTAAAATGAAGTGTCATATATTGTTCTCTAATCAGTAATCTAAACTGTTAAATGTTAGGATGACAAAAATAATGAAAATGGTCAATGAATATTTTTGAATATTTATTAAAAAGTTCATTAAACTGTATGTTCAGTACATTAAAGATTTTAGTTAANCTAAATAATCCTATATTTATAGGTATAGTATTTCATTCAGTAAGTAAAATATCCAAAGATATAAATTGTACATTTTAACCTTCGAATATTTTACTTACTGAATGAAATACTATACCTATAAATATAGAATTATTTACTTAAAATAAGGAGCATTGTAATCCCCTAAACTGTATAAACTTGTATTAATTTATCCCCTTTCTTGCCTGTGAAAATAAGGGAATAAATATGAGATACAACAGATTTTGTATATTAATTTGAACTGATGCATTCACTGTCCCTGTGGGGAGTGATATCCCTACTGTATGCTGAAAAAATTGCATGTAATACAATGGAAAATACTATTATATTAATAAAAAAAATTTATATACAGAATAATACAAAACCAATGGATAAAATATATTCTTAAAATACTAAATAATAAAAAGCTTTTCCTTAAAAACAAACTTTTATGATGTTCACATGAAGCATCAGTACATAAATGCGATGCTGCAATGTAGACCATTCCAGGACCTCACGAAGAGTGGGTAATAATTAACAGGGTAATAATTGAATAAGAAACAAACTAACCTCTCCTCTCTCCGTATAAGATTTTCTTCCATCCCTCTCTCCTTAAATACTTATGTAATATTTGAATATCCCCTATATTAAATTACATTTTATAAATAATTTAAAAAGTATATACTAACTGTTGCCTCGTTCGAATGATTAGAAAGTCGGTATCGGGCATTTCGTGGTCGTATATAGGTGCACGAAATAAATTGTTTTCAAATGCTTGAACACTCTGTCCAGGAGCCAAGGAACCAAGAAATGGTGAGGTATGAGCATAAGCAGTTTCTCCATATTTATATTCCGGAGCTCCAATATCTTTTCCTGGTTTCTATAAATAGAAATTTAAATTTCAACAATTTTTGTAGATTTTTTTATGCAACCAATTCTATAGAAAGACATATATACTTGTCTACAAATTACTTAGTTTTTGTATATTACTTGTAGGAAAAGTGATGTAATATATCATCTTAATTATTATTATTTTTGATTAAACTAAGTTTTCTTTTATGTATTTTGAATTGTGTAGAAGAGTAAAAATAATAGCTCCAGGTATAAAAGAAATCTCTTCAGCATCATATGAATATATGCAGACAATTCATTTGTTTCAGTTCAATGTTTACAGTAAAATAAATGAATTAATTTGAGAAAGGGGCACATATAAATCAAAGCAATACATAAATTTTCCAATAACGAGAACAAGAGGCAAATTAGTACTTGATTGCTTACTGTTCTCTCAATTCATTGTATTTCCTTCGGAATTAGCAAAAAGTTGCTGTTGAGAACAAATCACACAGGAACTCTTTCTGAGTGGAATAAGTAGGTTTATTTTCTGTAATTTAATTCTATAAACCCTTTTAAATTATAGAAAACAAACCTACTTTTACTACTCAGAAAGGGTTCCTGTGTGATTTGTTCTCAACAGCAACCTTGCAATAATTCCAAAGGAAATAAAAGAGGCAAATTAAAAATGCTATATTGACAAATCATGTGGAAAAACATGATGCTGATGACTATATAAAAAAAGTCAACATCATGCAATCTTAAAAGTGCTACTAAAATGCCTTGTACTCACAAACATTAACTGTAAAGTGAATATATTAATACTATTGTGACTGCATAACCAATAAAATATTTATACAATGCTGGAGAGATGAACCTGAATAAATATTGAAGTGATACCCTATATACACATCTATGATAAAATTTATCATATGTAATGTTAGTTTGTAGAAGGTTGACGAAAACTGTTGCTTGTCTAGAAAGTTCTTTCAACTTCTGCAAGGACTGAATCTCCATATACAATAAGTTAACAAGGAGATTTAGGATAATACTCTTTAGTGAGTTTGTGCATTGGTATTTTCCATTATAATATACTTCACCATAACCTTATAAACAGTCACAGAGCTTATACGTATAAGCAAAATCTCCCATTAGAAGCTTACATTATAAAATAATGTTATAATGGTAACAAATCAAAGTAATCCTTTGCTTGTAATGAATCTTTTGTTACAATCACATGTAACAAAAGATTCATGTTACTTTTACAAATGTGGCAAGTAAAAAGATGACAATTTTACTAGGATTAAGTTCAAAAAGTTTAAAGAGATCCATGAATTATTTAACAATGTTGCAAAGACATTACAAAAAATGAAAATGAATTGAGGCAGAACATTCATTTCATATTATGTTGAGACATAATATGAAATGAAAAGGTAAGAAACACAAACTATATTAAATATGTAACAAGGTAACTAAATGAATAGAAACTGATAAATATTTATAGTTTTAGATTTAAACTTTGCAGTATGTTAAAAGAGAATAAGCTAAATCAAGTAAAGAAATTTAAGAAATACAACTCTCTTGAGGTCACGGAAAGTGTTCTAGGACTCAACAAAGAATGGAGTGCAAAAAATGCAAGATCTCATGACTGCATGGCCAAATCATGAACAATTGGTGATTTATATACTAAATAATTTCTCATTAACTGTTGGATCAAAGATAATCATGGCTTGAATGGCATTCACATTTAATTATTACAATATTTCTTACAATAATTTCATTTTGTTTCATTGCTTACTTCCTTTGATGTAGACATTGTTTTCAAAATAAGTATAATGAGTTACATGCAAACACCATGATCTTTAAAGTTACATATTACACTGGTTATAAACTTGTAAGCATAATTTTTGATGCACAAACTGGCTCTTATAAAGATAATACACAATTTACAAGGACTACATTCCACTGATATCTACTAAAGATGGGTTAATTTAAGTTCCAAATGCATATATTAAGAATAGAATAACATAAAAATTTATAAGGAGTGTGAATTTGAAACTTAAATTAACTCATCTTCAATAGATATGATATACTTTATAAAATATATATTGTTTTTATAAAAGAAAAGAGTCTCTTTATCAGATAAGGAGTCTTATCCTGTATATCCCTAACAGAATTTATACTAGTAACAAAAGAATTTATAAGTTAATGGGAATTTAAATTTTTAATTTATAATTTAATGGAAATTTAAATTTTTAATGGTATCCCATTAAAAAGATATTTTTTGCAAGTCCTTCTTGCCAATCCATAATGTGAAAGACTGAATAGTGTGGAACTGAATATTCCATACTATTCAAGTCATTCCATGAATATTTCTGAGGATTCAAACTTCTGAGACTATTAAAATCAAAATTTTATACATGTAATATAAGATTTTATTCAAATAAATCTTGTGTAGATTCATTTGTTTTAGAATATTAAAGATTAAACATTAGCACTGAGGTAATAATATAAATAAATACCAAGTAGGGTAACAAGTAAAAATATAACAAAACTGTACTGATTGAAGGAGTCAAAATTTTATTGGACTGAGCATTTTTCAGATCATTAGAACATGAATTGAAAATTCTAAACACCTGTTAAAGTTCTATTGAACATCTGAACCAGAATAATTCCATTCTTGTGTAGAGCTGTCCTCGCATTCAAACTTTCTCTCAAATGTTCAACAGAACTTTGACATACAAAATTTCCAATTAGTGTTCAAGGGATAATACAGTAAAATAACATACAATTAAAAAAATAATATCTTTTTTCAATAATTAAAATTATTTAATTTAATTACATAAATGTTTTTGCTTCGTTTGACAAATCATCTTCTAGTTACATAAAAATTCACATATAGACTCCAATGTATAAATTGAATTATCAAACTTTGAATTTTATAAATTGAATTCTAAATGTAAATTCATATATAATCTGAAAATGACCTGCCAAATAGTTTTTCAAAATATTTATTTGAATAAATAATTCTGCTGGAAAGATATTATTTTCCTTCATGGGAAGTAATAATAAAAAGTTGTAAAATACTTTAAAAAATAAGTGAAAATCAGTTTAACATCATGTTTTTAATTTCTTATTTAACAAATAAGTATAAATTTACCCTCTTATAATAATTTTTTATCTTTGTAGCCATGCCAACTTGCATAACTAAAGGAGGGTGCTCTTCAGAATACTCTGCAAGAATAATTTCGCCATCTCTTCCTGTCAGATCTTCTGGAGTTCTCATGAAAAACATCTCTCCACCTCCTGATGCCTGTCTTTCTTGTTCCCGCAACTGTTGTAATTACATTTTAATTTATAAATTTCATCACAAAATTAATTATTTAATTAATAATTATTCAAATTTTGTTTTTTTACAATAAATACAAAATTATTGTTAAATCGTAGTTACCTTAGCTTTCCTTCTAATGTGTTTAAGCAGAGGAATTACTCCATGAGTGCCTGGCTGAGACATTGGACCGTGCGAATATCTTTTTAGCATTGGACGATGAAAACTTCGAAGCTTTAATGGACCCATGTGCGTCGGGAAGAAGGGAGCACGAAGTTCAATAGCGGGAATTGAATGCTAAATAACATATTAGTAAAGTTAATTTTTTGAAGTAACAGAATAATTATATTAATAATAATCATTTTAAATAAACAAAATGATATGGGAATTACATTATCTTAGTCATTTTTTTTCAATTTTAAGTTCAACATGGTATAACAATGGATACAGTACAAAGAGTCCTTGACTTTTGCATGTAATGTGTTTCTAAAAAATTGTATGAAAGTCAAACAATAGAGTAGCATATTGTATTCCATTTCCCAGACTATTAATAAAATCTCTTATTAAAACAACTGTGTAAATATCAGGTTAAGGTAGAAAAGTTTTACTTTTTACAGTAAATATATTACAAGGCGTAAAACATTATAATCATAGATTAAACAGACAATAAAAATAAAAACAAAACTGGCAGAAAGAGCTGCTACACAATAGCACAACATTTTCTTTGGCAGCTAAAAGTGTACAAAAGCATGAATTTGTATTAGAAGTGACAGGGATATCAAAGTGTTATGTACGAAAAAGTTTATATGAAAGTCAAGGACTTCCTATAATCCTTAAATATAAGATTCACATTGTAATGTTTATGCAACCAGAATAACATCCAGACATCATTCAATGTTAAAAGAAACTTCCCAGTTTGACAAAGTAAGAGTGGTCATTATTTCATCATATCTATTCATCCTGTTATCATCTGTAGTCTTTTATCATTTAAAATATCTCAAGAAAGATTACATTATTATGTAGCATTGAAACATAAACATATGTATACAGAAGACCACTGTAAATGCTGTGATGTATATATAGTTTATTCAATTATTTTAGCATTTTAATCAAAAATAAAAATTGTAGGTAATTTTGTTGATAAATTTATGCTACTGAAGCTTATAAAAATTTTCATGTCCCTTAAATTTTGAATTAATAGTGTTAGAATCAAATAAATACAGTACAATATATTGTAGATTAATATAACTCATTTTGGAATATTAATACCACTGTTTATATTCTACTCATTACATTTTAACCTTTCTTTTTGTTTACATTAACGATTCAGTACTCCTCCAGCAAGTTGTAAAACAACATAAAATATAAGTTTATTAATAAATCTTAAAGGTTTTGGCATACCAGGAAGGAGTATCTTGTAAATATAAACTATATAATTCATTAAAGAGTTAATATTTTATTCTCACCTGTATTAAATTACCTCCAACGTTTGGTTTTAATGCACTGTCTTGAGTCATTTTTGGATTATAATATTCATCATTTGATATATTGAACTGATCCTTTTCAACAGTTTGAGGCGGAGGCTTAAATAAAAAGTTTTTGATGAATTATTTAAATATATTAATTATGATAAATAAAATTTAACATAAAACTGAATAAATATGTAAACCTTTATTCATTAAAAAATTAATGCTGGATTTTAAAGGCATATGAATTTATTTATATTATTTTATCTAGTAATGTGCTTCATAAAATTAAATAAAAAAATATATAAACACACAAAAACTCAGTTATCATTCAATATAAGCTTTCTTAATATATATTTTTAAATAATTTCTTTTAAATTATAAACTGCTGTCTGTTAAAACTGAAATATTGAGAAAGATATGAGATATCAAAACAATATTTTAATGACTGATTACTTCTTTTGTCTCGGTATATACACCATTGGAAGTACAGCTTGGTCACATATTATACAACCAATAATCAATGTTTGGCATATCCAACAAGGACAAAAATCAATCAATTTTACATAGTTTGGCACAAATAAGAAAAGACGTTGAATGTGTCTGCCATTGCTAGGTGACAAATGCACAAAGTTCATCCTTGATAACTGCTTGTGGGGTCTGACAAGCCAATTGTCATGTCAGAACTTCTTCAATTAGGACAAATGCTGTGAATGTTCAGGCCAGGAGAAAGTAGCTCTAGGTGATAATAGAAATGTATGATATTTCATGTAACATATGATCAAATGTCCTTGTCCTGTTGAATTATAACACCAGAAAACTTCTTAAGATAGGACACCACCCCATATCCTGTGTTATGTACTGCTGGTTGGTCAAGCTACGAGCAATGTATATGAAGCAGAAACAGGAGTGAAACCAAATAGAAAATCCCACACTGTAACATAAAATATTGGTCCTTATAATGTAACAAAATGCATTCATCTAATAGCTTTTCACAGCAGTGTCTCCATATTGAGAAACTTGTGGTATTTGCAGATATTTTATGGAATAAAAGAAAAATTGTTTCCTCTGATTTTAATTTTTTTTTAAAATTACTCTACATAATACATTTCTTAATTTATTGAATTAGGTACACAATTATTTTTAGAGGATCCTACTCCAAAACATCCACAGAAATCTATGTAAATCCTGAAATCTATAGCTGAAATTCAAGAGGAAATTTTCTACCTTCAAACTGAATATTGTGAAGAAAGTCTAGTAACAGCACTACAGCATACCTTTTATATCCATTGTGGGAAAGTTTAGTGGATCTAACTTGCACTTATCATTTGTATATGTGATGTGTATATAATCATTTTACACTATCAAGGCCTATCTATCCATCCTTTAAGCCTTGATCCAATATAACATACTTTCCCTAGCATTGCAATTTTAAGACATAACTTGAAAGAATAACAAATAATCAATGAAAAAACAAGCCTCAAGAACATCATAGAAGAAGTGGAAACTCAGAGAATGAAACGACATGGATATCTTCAGAGAATGGAAAATAATCATCTATAAAAGGAAATTTTTTTGACTAAACATATCAGGAAAAAGACCCATGAGAGACCTAGGCATAGACTGATAGATAGAATTAAATGTGGAAAAAAGAGAAAAAACTATCAGAAGTTAAAGAAAATATACTGGTATACTGGATGAATAGGAATAAATGGAAAAAGATATACATATAGAGGAAAACTTTACCTGTACAAACTAACTCATTCTTAACAATAATTTGTAAAGTGGAAGTTCATAAAGTGAGGTATAAATGTATATAGAAAACAATGCATTAAATGGAATTACATTCTAATGTAAGGAAATTCTGTATAAAATCTTTTAAAACAGAGGAAAAATAATAAAATGATGCTTAAAAAATGAATTTCTTAATTAAAGAAGAAAAAAATAAGTAGCACAGTATATAAAATAAAAACAAAATGTATAAAAAGCTTCATTCTTTTGACAACAATGATGCATTCTCTTTCGTTAGCAATGATCTTCTCATCTCAATATATTTTGTGGTAACAATAATGAGTCTTCATTAAACTTGAAGCAAGTTTAGAACTTCTTTTGTAATCTGGATCTTCCGATTCAAAAATTTCTACTTCTTTTTCAGAGTTTAATAGCTCCATTAAAGCAATCTGACAATTCAAAATGGTTTTTCTCCTAACAATAATCCAAGAACACAAGTTTCCTTTTTCCTAAATAAAGCTTTGCATTTATTATATAATTTGGCTTTACATTAGCACTAACCCAAAATTTGATACCAAATTAAGCTTATAGTCTTTTACTAAGTAAGTTCCATTGGTGCATTTAATGGCATTCAATACTTTAAAATCTATAAGAGGAGAAAATTATTCTTAAAATCTTGCTTATAAAAAACTGTTTAATCAATTATTTTTCCATTTTTTTTATGATACCTACTTCCAAACAAGATTTTCATTTACAAAACATTGAACAATGTATAGCGATATAATGCTTTGATATTCATTATTATTCCCATCTAAATCACTTATCTTTCACAATTATATCAATATTGTAAAATGAACTGCATATTTAAGCAAATGTACAGATTAAAAAATATATTAATTAAAAATATTTACTTAATTACATCATTAAAATCTAGTTTAAAACATTTGTTAATCTTAAAACTTACTGGACTTGGAGATTCTGGTTCCGCTATGACTCCCGCTTTTCCCAATAAAATACGTGATTTTCGAACCATGTCCTATAAATACAATCCTCTTTCTTTTAATTAAATAATAAAAAATACTTTATATACATTAAAATTATAAAAATATATACTAATTTGTCTTATATTAGCAAACCCTATTATTTATAATGTTTTTATATTTCAATTGTTGTTCAATTTTCTATTTATTAATAACATTTTAGTACCAAAAATTAAAAGATATTTATTATATGTTAATTTATAATTAAAATTTATCTGGATATATTTATGTTTCCATTTGAGCACAGAGGTAAATTATAAAAAATCTAAGAAAGGCTACACTGTCAAATAATGATGCATATCATTAAAGAGTGAAATCGTATGTTTGCATAAATTATACAGAATGATACAATTGATATAAAATAATCATCAAAAGTTTATATCTTAATTAAATTATAATTATATAGAATGACCTTTATGTTAAAATAAAACAGCTTAAACTCATTGTATTATTATATGAGCGTTTCTTGTCTCAAAAATTGCTGAAAACTAAATTTCAAATACTATAGAAATAACAAGACTTATCACACCAGTAGCATTGTGATAAGTCTCTGTTATCTCTACTATGGTATTTGATATTTAGTTTTCAATCACTGCATTATGACTAAAACCTGCTGATTGTAAGCAATCATAAGCACGAGCAGCTATCAGCTTTTAAATGGAGGGTACAGGTTTTTTACCTATTTAACAAAACAAACTCCCCAAAATGAGAAAAGAACTGAAACAATACATAACAACCCAAGAAAATAGAATAAACTTTGGAATCAATTCCTCATAACATTGTCATCTAAATAGTAACTAGTACAAAACCTACAAGGATCCCTTTAACTACTTTTATATCTACCTAAGCTATGTTAAATTTTATTTAAGTAGATTTTCATACATCATAAATCATTACAGTTGACCCCCTATAACGCAGTAGATACATTCCACTTTATAAGAATTTCACGTTGTAGGAATCCTTAAATACATGAGCCAATCACAGCCCGGCACGTGTGCAGTATATGGGCTTCGGCTGTTTGAAAGATTTTCTTCCATAAAATTAATCGATTCTAGACTAATTTGACTCAACATTTCCAAAACACGTATAATTTTTTGGAAATAATCCATATAAACTATGCTATAAACAAAAAATTGTAGGATTACTTACCGAGTGTGCACTGTTCAACGATGCCATTGCTTAAGCTNGACTAATTTGACTCAACATTTCCAAAACACGTATAATTTTTTGGAAATAATCCATATAAACTATGCTATAAACAAAAAATTGTAGGATTACTTACCGAGTGTGCACTGTTCAACGATGCCATTGCTTAAGCTTGTTTTTGTCGCAGAGCAGCGCATCAAACGGAAGCGCATTTTCTGATAAGTTATTTTTCTGCGAAAAATTCACTGAACTTTGGAGACATCATTAATAAAAATAATTTTTATGAATAAGAAATGTTTTTTTCACAAGAAATGTATAAAATTACAGTACTGTATTAGACTTACAGTACCTAATTTATATACTGTACAGACGATAGTAAACTCAACTTACCCGCCTAAACTCTCCGTANATAAGAAATGTTTTTTTCACAAGAAATGTATAAAATTACAGTACTGTATTAGACTTACAGTACCTAATTTATATACAGTACAGATGATAGTAAACTCAACTTATCTGCCTAAACTCTCTATAGCATGTAAGTAGTTCGGCTGCTCATCCACTATTGGTCCACATTCGACCAATCCTGTCGCGACACAAGTCGGCAATGATGTTTTACCGCATTTTATGAGTCTCTTTTAGTGTCTTTATATGAATACGGTCGCAACTTTTTCGCTGCGATATACGAATCCGCATTATATGAACCCGCGTTATAGGGGGATTGACTGTATAAGATTCAAAATAGTCTATTCTAAATGGAGAAATAAGTATAAAAACATTACCTTCTTTTCTTTGACAGGCTCACTACTGCTTTGTTGATTAGGATCTGGATCGGCAGGAATTCCGAGAATAATATTTTCATCATTTGGATCTAAAGTTAGAATTTTTGGCTCGGGCAATTTAGTGACAGCCTAAAAATGAATGATACTTTTTACAAATTCAGTACAAAAAAACACTGCTATGTAAAAAAGAAGAAACGTTTGGAAATTATTTTTAACTCTATCTCCTCTGGGCAGTTTTTCAAACACATCGTAAGTTCAACCAGGCTAATGGGCAGCTGCATGGGGCCCAAGATATCCAGGACAGATCAGTCCCAAAAAATTTCTGAGGTTTTTGTCTGCCCAGATTTGATCCTAGGTCCCCCAAAGCAGCAGGCTGATACTTTAGCCACCTTGGCCACTAACCTGGCTGTTTTGGAAATTGTTATAAACAGGATATTTAATGCAATAATATCTTTAATTACAAGATATTATTTAATATTTCAAAGTCTGACTATTAATAATAATTCTATTTATATTAAATTTTTGACTGAATTAGCTGATGCATTACTGAAATTTTATGCAGACTATTTTTAAAAATTAAATGAAACACAAACCTGAGTATCCCAAATGACATCGTCTTCCCAACAACCATAGACGAGTTCTTCATTCTCAACGGGAAATATCGAATACCACGTATCGTCTTTCTCCTCAATTTCAATCTCTAAAACATTTGTTTCATTTTGGAATTAATTAAATTTATAATTTATTACATTTTAATTCTTATTCTCAATACTGACTTGGTACATTTTGGGTATTTTTGCTTCCGCTTTTAGAGGTACTTGTTTGGGTTGGCTGCTTTTGGATTGTGCCCGATACTATTGGGCTTATGATACTTTTGGCTGAAAGATAACGTTTTATTTAAAAATTGTTTGTAATAAAAAATAAATAAATGTATAAGAATATAAAATAAATCATTACTATTATATACCTTGCTGACTGAAAGCTGATGCAGTTCTGTTTAAAGTTGAAGGGACCCAACCAGCAGCATTATTTTTATTATTCAATTTAGCTAAAACCTGAAATTAATTGAGCATTAAATCAAATGATAATTACTACCATAAAAATGTTATTTGTTTATTTGAATTTGCATTGTCATTTGTTCTATATAAAATATTTACTATATACATATATTTATTTTTTGACTCTCCAACCCTGAGAAAACTAAGAGGGCCTTTTACTAGAACTAATGCCATAATCACCTTGCATCCGACCAGCAAGTATATTATATTAAAAAGTTCAACTTTAATAACTTCACTGTAAAGACAAACACAAAAAAACTCTGAAATTGTCTTAATGCATCCTTTTGTTTACATCTTGCTATGAATTTTTACATGTTTGTAGTTTATTCAAATCTTCATCCAGTGAACATTAGATGAAGATTTGAATCAAAGTTTGGAAGTGTTTCAGTTTGACACTTTTGATGATTTAACAATTTACTATTATTAAACAAACCTTTTCAGCAAGACTCAAGTATTTGAGGCCTGATTCTAGTGCAAATATCTTTAATGCATACGTAAATCACAACCCCTCCTAAATGTCTTATCACAAGAATCACAAATATATAAGTTAGTTTTTATTTGATGAATCCTTAGATGACTCTTCAGATCCATACTCATATTCCTACACTTGCTTTACAAATATGGCACCTCACTTATACAAATCTTAAATTCATTTTAAGCTTATTTCTAATAATAAATGATTTTTGACACAAATTACAAACATCTGGTCTTTCTTCAGTATCAACACTTTAGTGAATCTACAAGCATGTTCTTTGAAATCCTTTGCAACAGATTTCAAACCATATAAGGTAATGAAAAGCTACAAAAGCATGTCATTAATGTCTACTTTATTCTTATATAAAAAGAAATAAATTAATTAAACTCTAAAATTTATCTGTGTTTGTCTTGAAATGTGTATACAGTCAAACCTCGGGTTATGAACTTCCCTGTTTATAAACAATTTGCTTTATGAACAAAATGCCATATTTGTTCCAGTTGTCATACTATAAGTTGGTTTATGAACAAGTTACTCAACAGAGATGCCCACCGATGGTCAACTTCCTATACTTCCTACATTAAAGTCGACAGCCTGACCAATCAATCACAGGACTACCAATTCAGTAGTGGCACCAAGATTCTCCTCGTGTCATTGGACGTCCCAATACAAACCATCAATGATGATGTTATTCAAATTAGATTCCAATGTACATGTGGGTAAAACACTACTTCCAGTTTTTGGTATGCATCACAATTCAATTTAAATCAAATTCATAAAAACTGTATTAATTGATATTTGCATAATATAAATGACATCCAATAACTCATATTTAAAGATGTTTAACTCAAATTAAATAACAAAAATGTATTATCAAATATATTTTTTATATTATTTCATATTAGTTCATAATTGACGTTTGGCATTATATTCAACAGTATTAATTAAATGCAAGAACTTTTAATAAACATCTTTTAGAAAAACATGGATATTGATAAGCCAGAAAAAAAATTTTAATTATCATACAAAAATATTATTTATTACTTCTCTGAATTTTCAGGAAAGTGAACAATAGCAAATTATTGCTTCCATAAATTATGCATTTAACTCTAATTTTCATTTTATATTAAATTATAAACTACAGTGCTAGAAACAAAGGAAATCTTACACCATGGTAAATTGAAACTAATGACATCACTCACGTTAAACGTTAAAATGTAAATAGCATGATCATTGTCATATCATGCTTCAGCCAATGGTGCACTGTATACCTTTAGTCATGTGATTTTCTTGAAGTTGTCCATTTATGTGTGTATAATCTATGGAGCCAGCAGCGTGGCATCACTTTGCAGCAAACTGTTCTTTGACTTTTGCAATTTTTCTTGCATAGTAATTTTTTTCTTTTTTTTTATTCCATAAGCCATCATGGAACCTAAGAAAGCTAGTGTAAGTGTAAAGGTGAAAAGAAAAAGAGTGAAAATAACAACAGAGATGAAAGAAAGAGATCATACGGAAGCATGAAAATGGCATTTGCGTCTCGAATCTAGCTTTGTAGTTCAACTTAGGAAAGTCATCAATCTGTACCAAGAACAAGGAAGCAATAAAGGATGCTGATGTTGCCAAGGAAGTGGCTATGATCACCAAGCAAAGATCTCAGACCTTAGAAGTAGTGGAAAAGTTGCTCTTGATTTGGATCAATGAAAAGCAGTTAGCCAGTGACAGTATTTCAGAGACTATCATTTGTAAGAAAACAAGGCATCTGCATCAAAATTTGCTCAAGAAAACCCCAGGTTCAAGTTCTAAGATTAATGTGTTTACGGCTAGTCAAGGCTGGTTTGAAAAGTTTAAGAAGTGAAGTGGCATATACAGTATTGTCTTATATATCACACTTGAAAAGTTTAAGAAGTGAAGTGGCATATACAGTATTGTCTTATATATCACACTTGAAAAGTTTAAGAAGCAAGGTGGCATACACAGCATGGTTCAGCATAGAGATGCTGAATCATGCTGTGTATGCCACCTTGCTTCTTAAATTTTTCAAGTGCGAACAAAAAAGAGAAGGAAAAGTTGGTAAAAGAATTTGGTGTGTATGTGATTGCTGAGAGTTTTATTCCCCACAAGTGTTTAATTGTAATGAAACTGAACTGTTTTTGAAAAAAAAATACCAAAGAGAACATACTTAAAAGGTTTTGCCCGGACACAAGCCAATGAAAGACAGACTAACTATTTTGCTTTGTGGCAATGCTAGTGGCAATTTTAAGGTTAAACCATTGCTCGTGTATCATTTGGATAACTTCCATGTGTTTAAGAGAAATAACACATGGAGGTTATGAAAAGTAAGTTGTCTGTAATATGGAGGGCTAACAGTAAGGCCTGTGTGACTAGACAGTTTTTCCTGGAATGGGTCCATGATGTTTTTGCTCCTAGTGTGAGGAAATAGCTTAATAAAAATAACTTGCCACTGAAGTGTCTGCTTTTGATGAGCAATGCTCCTGCCCACCCCTAGGCATGGAGGCCAAGTTACTGGAATAGTTCAACTTCATCAACATGAAGTTTCTGCCTCCTAATACAACTCCACTAATTCAGTTGATGGATCAACACATCATTTCTAACTTTAAAAGATATTACACCAAAGCCCTTTTTCAAAGGTGCTTTGAGATTAACTCTGACAAAAGTTAATTAATTAACTCTCTGTGACTTTTGGTAGAACCACTTCAATATCTTCCATTGCTTAGGTCCTATTGACAAAGCCTGGCAGGAAGTGACTTGCAGGACCTTGAACTCAATCTACAGGAACCTCTGGCTTGATTGTGTTGCAGAAAGAAACTTTAAGGGATTTGAAACAGAGCCTACTAGAGTTGTCAATGACATCGTATCTCTGGGCAAAAGTCGACAATGCTGCTGCTGAAGATCTATTAGATGGTACCGAGTTGTCTACCTACAAACTTGAATGCCTTCAAAAAAAGCAGCAGAAGAATATGCTAAAGAAGATGTCTTTGGAGGAAGAGGAGGAAAAGGAGCACGCACCTAGTGCTCTTATTGTAAGGAACCAAGTCCGAATGTTATTTTTATTTACTTTTATTTTGCTTATTATTCTATTTTTTTTGGGGCTTATGTTTTGTTAGGACGAAGGTTTCCTCACCATTCACCTTAGTAACTTAAAAATAGAAGAGAAACCAACTCACCGACGAAAGAAAAGCGCCGTAGAAAAACTCGCGCACACTTGCGCTTCCCGAGCAGAAAAAAGTAAGTCCGCACCGACGAAAAGGGGGGGGAAGACCCCACAACCCAGTTAGGAATCGCTAAATCTTAAAAGAATAAAGCATCCCGATAATTGTTAAAAAAGAATAATGTAAAAGGTTAGCGAAGTATTGTCGGAAAATAAGCTGCCAGATAAACGAGAAAAATTTAATGTTACAGATAAGTATGTAAATGAGGAGAGTGATCTCATTCAGAATTGTGACGTCACCTCACACTATAAAGCCTCTAACTCAAGTGAAAATGAACGAGGTGAATTCCTGATAGCAACGAGCTTTGGTGAGCTTCGTAGCAGTGATCAAGAGAGGTGTCCGATTGGATCAAATAGTTCCAAGGCGATTTTGAAGTTATTCGATTTGTGGATCGACGATTATAGAAAGGCTTGAGAGTTTGAGGAAATAGGTTCCTAGTATATTGAGGTGACGATTAGGATCTTTAAATTATAAGAATTATTGTTTATAAGTTAATTCTTTGATTTTGTCGAATTCCAAAGGGAAATAGAATTAAGTTAGAAATAGATTGATTTGAGTTTGTCGGTTTGATTCTTGTTGAATTTCATTGAATACAATACTATATACATACTGTATATAGTTTATTACTAGAAGTTTAATTAAATATTTGATTTTGTTATTGACAAAATTATTTAATTCGGTGCACGCTTAAAGTCCAGGCCTGGCACACTAACGCGAATCCGCGTAAAGTACCCGTTAGGGAACGGCTATTTCCGGCGCACAGTAGTATCGATAATCGTTGGAAAAGTCGGAAAAATAATATAGTACTTTACATTATTAATGCCATGTGTGCAAAATGGGGTGAAGTGCAAAGTTTTGTTGAAAGGTATCACCCTGATAAGGCAGTAGCAAGCTGTGTCATTCATTAACCTTTTGCTATGTCTCACTTCTGTAACATTGTGAAACACAGACAAAACAAATTTTGCTAGATAAATTTTTAGTGAAAAAAGAAGGCTAACGAGTCCCAGGCAGAATCTACTAGTGAGAAACAGAAAATACAAAAGATAAAAGAAGCAGGGCAGTTATCTGATGTTATTATAGAGAGAACCTCCCATTCCAAAAAATAGCTTCTCTTCCTTTCCACCTCCACTTGTGCCATCAAGACTTTTCAGCATGGATAAGGATAAATGAAATTGTCTTTCTTATTTATAAACTTTATTTATTATTCAGTTGGTATGTTATAATATAATATTACATTGCATTTGTATTGATTAAATACAGCTAAAAAGATAAAAGAAGGATTGTTTTGGGAGTCGCGAGCAAATTAATCCATTTTACATTGTTTCTTATGGGGAAATTTGTTTCGGTTTAAGAAGAAATCGATTTCCAATCAACTTTAAGGAATGAATTAAGTTCATGAACCAAGACATTGACTGTGCTTTCAACTAAATCTTCATCTTGATTTTATTATTAAACTAATTCTGTTTTAGTAATATTTTAAACTATAATAATAATTAGTTTAAAGTATTAATTATTCATTTTTCTGTATTTTGCAGATAATATGTTTTTTATAGTTTAAGATTGTTCTTCAAATGTTAATTTCAGTTTTAATGATATAGTAATTCAATTTGATTAGTTTTGTATAGTTTAATTGAATAAATACACATTAATAATTACAATTTATTATTAAGAATAAAATAATATTTTCTATAATTTATATAAATTACTTTTTGCTTAATCTCTTCCCCATTCCAAACTACATCGTCTTCCCATGGTAATTGCGTTACCATATGATAACAGTCATCGGGATAGTCTTCTTCGGGATTTTCGGTTTGACTTTCATCACCATCAGACTGAAAATTTTCTAATTATTAGTTAAATGAAAATTAAATTATATATTTTAATCAAAAAGATTATGTAAATCAGGTTTTTCCAACCTTTCCTGCTTGTTGACCTGTTTCCAGATTGAATTCGTCAATATCATTCTATATTGATACAAAATAAAAAATTATAAATAGGATGACACTAAAAATTAAATAAAAATCAAGTATAAATCAAAAGCCAAAATTGTATGTTTTACATTAATTGATATATCTTTGAATTTCAGTAAGCTAATATATTTACTGATCTCTAGTAATTTATAGTAGATATATTGATTGAACTCTAAGGAATTGCTAGTGACTTGGTTTGGAACCCATATTGTAAATAATAGCAAAATATAATAAAATTAATGAATTTATAATGTAACAGTGTATAGTTTAACATGATTTTTGTATAGTACAATTTTAATTATGCACAACTGAATTACAAGTTGCAGTAATTTGTAATTCAAACAAGTCTACAAAAATCCAATACATATATTACTAAAGCCAACCACTGCCGTATGCCATTTGTTTACATAATGGCTATAGTATTATAGCTGTTATATAGCCCAATGACACATGGCAGTGGTTGGATTTAGTAATTTGTAATTCAGTGTCTAGAACAAATTTAACATTTATTAATATAATTTTATTGTATTTCTCATTTATTCTAAGATTTTTCACAATTCAATACAAAAAACACTGCTATGAAAAAGAGAAGAAATGTTTGGAAATTATTTTTAACTCTATGTCCTTTGGGCACTAAGAGGGCCTACTATTATATCTTCTAAACACTTACCAAACATTATTTAATCTTTTGTATTATTAATTCCCTTTAAAATAACAAAAAGTAGTGATTTTTCACATTTAAGCACATCCTATCAACCCAACATTAAATTACTATACTTTGCTAAGATACAGAATATCTTTATCTAATATTGAATCATTCAATAACAAAATATCTAATTAAAACTTTCTTTTCTAACTCCCAAATTCTACTGTTTCCTGCTTTATTGAAGATCCTAATAATGTTTATTTTAAGTTTATCAGACACTTTCAAACTTTTTGGCTTCTCATCAAAGAAGAATTACAAAACTTTTAGTTTATAAAAGTCTACAAACTATACAAAATATAAACTTTACAAAGTTTATAAAGTATTTTTGTAATTCTATGCTTGACAATAAGCTTCAAAGCAGTAATAAGTAAATGTTTAACATTCAAAATTGTGTATAGATTTCATATAATATTTTTTTAATACAAGTTTTTGATGACATGTTATCATTAATCTTCTAACTTTATACTTGATGAGCAATCTTATGTTTTATGGAAACTGTATAATGGTAAATAATACCTTATACAATTATAAAACTAGTCTTTATCAAGATTTTAATTAATTATAAATATTTAGCAAATTTTAAACAATATGTTCACATATTGTACCGACTCACAACAAACCTTTATAACTAAAAATCTATAGGACTGATGCAATTTTCATCAATTTAGGAATTTCTTTTCTCTCTAATTGAGTTAAGTTTTTAATTTATAAATTCATTACCTCTTTTAATTTGAAACCATAGCCGAAACCTTCTCCGGTTTCGGGCAAGTTTAGCATGTCATACCACAGCTGAGCCGGACCATATCGCCAGTCGGCAACTTTTGGTGACAAATCGGTAGTATTTGAAGATTCGCTTTTACTATGCGAATCTTTTTGCTCTTCGGGTTGTAATAATTTTACCTATAAAAATATTGAAGATATAGAATTAAATTTAATATTAAAATAGAAATTTCTTCTATAAATTCTTATATAATATAAAATATTTCACTTTATACTATACACTTGACAGAAATACTTTAAAACATTGAACATACTTAATATTCGCATAATATAATTCAGTAAAAAAATCATAATAATAATATCAGATTTTTTCATTTTTGACTTGTCATTCTGTGGGAATTAAGAGGATAATACTTATCATGAGTTTGGCCAGGCCAACAATGGGAGTGGTTGGATAGTGAGAGACAGGACCCAACATATCTCCAAAAGATTAATAGAGTTTTTCAACTATTCAGATTCAATCCCAGGACTTCAGAATGACAGGCTGAGGTCAAGGTCCTGAGAGAATGGGAAACTGTTGGTACAAAGACCATTTTGGGCCTCCTTTTTGAGGACTCTGCTTATACAAACAACAATGATATTAAACTATAAAAATAATCTGATATAATGTTTACCTATGGCCAAAGTTATTTCATTATTTGAAAAAATAATCAGAAAACAGACAATTTTTAATTTTTCTCTCCATTGATGGGCCTTGGCTGCACCCCCTTTTGTAGGGCCTAGTTAAAGTATCAACTGACCATCAAATTATTGAATTTAATAACATGTATTTGTAAAAAGCTTAATTTTAAATTTGAACTTTCGTCTTAAAATGCCACAGAAGGCCACCAAGACAGACAAAATTAACAAATGCTAATAAATTATTTGAAATTTTATACATTAAAATATTTTATATTTTATAAAACAATAGTATTTTCAAAAAAATAAAAGAAAAGGAAAACAGAACAGAACATTATTTATTTAAAAAATTATTTTTTTGTTTAATTAACAACCTTATAACCAGCAGAGTAAAAAAATGCTATTCAAACATTTTCAGTCTACACTTCTTCAGGAACCAATAAGTTCTAAAATGAAATGCTAACACATTATAAAACATAAAGTTTAAAAACCTGAAATGATGGAATTCTGTGATCTAATGTTTTTATATTGTCGAAATTAGCAAATTTATATAAATATAAACATCTTAACTACACCCGATACATTGCAATAATGATTTACAGGACAAGGGTGCTGAATGCAACTCTGTCCTGTCCGCAACATAGTAACTGACTATGCTTATATCGTGTTAAATATACCGAAAGAGAAGATTGCACTGGAGGTCTGGGTAGTGTAACTGGCAACGCATCTGCACGGTAAGCAGCAGTTGCAGGTTTGAGTCCGCTCCAGGCCGATTCTTTTCTTCCAGGTTAATGTAAAATGATTTAATTAAATTTAATACAAGATGGCACCTAAAGCCTCCCTCTAGGATAAATTCATTAGTAATTTATAATTATTATTACCAAATTATAGCCCAATGACATATGGCAATTGAAGGTGGGTTATTATCAAGTTTCATTGGATACATATTGGATCGCAATGACAGATCATAACAGGCTTGCAGTGCTCTTAAAATGGATTTATCTCACTTGTAATTTATATAGTTACCCTTTAATGTAACTTTAAAAATTTCCAGGGCTTCCATATATCTCTAATATTATTTAAATGGTGTTTTTTACTCTGCTGAACTAGAATAAACCAATTAATATAAAACCTTGATAAATCCAGCTACAAATTTACTGAAATAAAAATGTTTTCAAACAGTTACTTATCTTCAGTAACAAGCTTTTTGAATTCTTTAGAACGTGTAATTACAAATTCAAAATAACAAAGTCACAAATATGTAAATTTTAATACTTAATAATTAAAATGTAATAATTAATAAACACAGAAAATTAAACCTTGTAAAATGAATTAAATTAATAAATATCAAACAATTTAAATTCGTAAGATGTAATTCTTAATAAGATGCTCATAAATTACATTTCTTAAATTGCCTGACTGGCATTTGACAGGTTTTGTGCATCTCAGTAATTGATGCAGTGCAACCTTTTCTGTGCTTTATATATTTCTAATTATTCTAGAAATATGATGTTTAAGTTAAAAGTGGACCTAATAACTTTGGCTTGGTTCCATTGAACCTATATGTCATTATTCTGTAAATAAGCTGCCAGTGCAGTGTTACCAAGGTTTTTTCTAGCCACGTATTTATGTTCTTTGACCCTCTGCTGTAAATTATGAAGTGTGGCTCCTATGTAGTTTATGAAATGTAATCTTGAATTGAAATGATGGTCTTCGACTGGGATGGAGTAAATCGCAGCGGCTGAGTTCTGATCAAGTGATTTTTTTTTATCATTCCACATTATTTTAAAAATCACCGGATTATGCTGATATCAGGGCTGTGGAGTCAAAGTCAAAGTCGGAGTCGTGGAGTTTTGGTGTTTTAGCTGGAGTCGGAGTCGTCAAAAAATCCGCTGACTCCAACTCCTTTTTACTTACCAACTTGTTATGTATATAAAATGGAAAAGTATTGAAATCGTGTCAAATTTGACCCTCCAAGTTTTTTTGCAAATCTACACGTTTGGAGACCTCCTGAACTCTCAAAAAAGTCAGTAAAGGGAAAAAATTCTCACGCGTGTGTGTGTTGGCATCTAATTTATTTATTTTCTGTTCTGAGATATTAAACAATGTCTCAGAATGGGTAAAGTTTAAGAAAGAAAATGTGGCACTGTAGCTTGCGTATAAAGGGGCATTAATACTATTAAATTTTGGTTCTTAATGAAAGGTTGACAGGGTGAAGACATAAAAGTGGTCATGTGTCATATCTGTTAATGAATATTTTATTCATTATTAGCATTCAAAATTTAAAAAAAAAATAAAATAAAACTCATCTCTACCCTCAAAGTAAGTTTTTTAGCCATTTTATAATAGTACAGTAAAACCCATTAAGATGTTCTCACCTAAGATGTTAGAATGTATATGGGGACACGATTTAGTTCAACCATTTTAACACTTAATAACTAACTCCTGTGTTAAACCATCTGACTCCGATTCTGACCACTCTGATCACAGAAATTATTAGGCTTCAAACAGAATAAACAAAATCATGCCCCCCCACCAGTAGCGTAGCGAAGGGGAAGCGGCAGGGACGGCCCGCCCCGGTCGGCACTTTTTAGGGGACAGCAAATTTACATTTTATGGAGCAAAAAAATTTCACAATAAATAATAATAATATCTAGTAAGAATTTGAACCATTTTATTTCATATTTTCATCCACCTATGATTCGAACCGATTGAAATGAGCACGGAATAGTGTTACCATCCGACTCGCTGTCAGGGGATATCGTGCACAACATGTCAACCTTTTTTTTTTTCCTTTATTTTTTTGCTTGTACGATTCATTCGTAATCACATACACCTCCAAAATCCAATAGAGCTAGGCCACTTGCATTACTCCTATCCAAGTCTCCCTAATCGCTAACTGTAACTGATTTAGAATCGACATGCACTGCACATTATTCTTAGCATTGCAAAATGACATTGCGCATGTGTCAGGAACTTCTGTTCGAACAAACCTCACCTGCCATCTGGGATAGCGATTTTAAAAAGGCGGCAACACTAGCACTGAATTTTTCATTACTTATTCTGTGACAAAACTGAATTTTAGTCTTTTAAATTGAGATACCTAAATAAGGGGCGGCGAAATTTTCCTTCACCCTGGGCGGCTGACACCCACGCTATGCCACTGCCCCCCACACAGTCTAACATCCACATATATAGAAAAAACCTCAAATCTTTTGCATATCTCGAAATTTTAGTGTCCTGAGTCCAAAAATGTAAAAATTTGGGAGGGGTCATTTTTTGACCGAGCGCTACACTTTTCCTCTGTTATATATAATAGCCAGAAAAGTAAAAATTATCGAATACACATTTATATATTACTTAGAGAAGTCTTTTAGCTTTGGAATAAAAAGTTTCTACGCTCTATCTTTATTAGAACTCTATTTATTGAATCTTTCATTCTAAAATTGCAATTTTTGTCGATGTTAAACCTAATGAAAATTACAGGTTTTTGTTATAAAAATAATCATGACTATTTTATCATCCAAAATAATTTTTTTATTTTTCACAAACAAAATAGATATATTAATAAATATAAAAACAAAAAATTATTTCTAAAGTTCATTTAATATAAAAATTATGACACACAGCAATATCTAGTATCAAAAATGTTCTGATGCAGAAATGAATATATTCACGGTCGATAAATGAGGTCAACATGGAACAGGTATCACATGTATGTGCTATGGGTCTCAGTAAATTACTAAGTCTAGCTCTACTCTTACTGTCCCTTGCAGATCACCCCTGATGGCCACCACGTGTTCACAATGCTTGGACATCTGGCGACAACTTTCTAAGGACAAAAAGGACTTAGCAGTATGGGCGGAGTGACCAAATCTATTTTTTGCCACAAAAATTTTAAAATTCATATTTTGACTGCATTATTTACAAGTCACATCCACGGGCCACTCACAAAAGCTCAGCGGGTCACATGTGGCCCACGGGGCGCAGGTTGAGTATGGTGGCTCTGAATGATTACAAGAAATTGATGATCTGGTGAGGAAGCAGATTTCCAAGGATGCCTGAAGCAATCAAAGAGATAACTTCTAAACTTGACTTGTTTGCATGGCACTGAAATCACTTGGCATCAAATATACAAGTGAAAAGTGGGTGCAACATATTCTGACTGAATGGAACATATGTTTTGGAATTTCTAAATGCACATCACTGCTGTATTAGTACTAAAACTATATCTCCTTTGATTGATTTGTAAATTGCAAAAAGAAGTAGATTCACAGAAGCTTCTATGAGTTTTGCAATTTTGTGTTTAAAAATTTAAGTAATCCTGGCAAGTACCATACCACTATCTTAGTATTGACCTTGTATGCCACAGTTTGTTTTTCTATTTGAAGGGGTTGTTTACCACCAGGGCAGAAGAGGCAACAATGAGAAGCCCCATTTCTAAACACTGTGTGAACTAGTAATATGTCAACTCGAGGATACAATTTTCCTGTTATTCAAATAACAAATAGCCCTCTACATCAGATATGTTCTTATTAAATAATATAATAGACCATAGCTCAGGGATTTCTTGAATGCCATTAATTCAAACCCATTCAGCCGGCACCTGTGTATTGAACAGGAAAGTACCTTGTCTGCACATTTCCTAAACAGCAATTTCTTCATAATTGATGGCACTATTTCAACATCAATTTACAGGAAACCCATATATAATGTTGTTTATTCCAGCTATATCAAGAGACCTATACTCATATGAACTGGCAGCTTTCAGGTCCATGGTCAAATTGGCATATATGCACATCTCCAACAGTAAGAACAAGGTAATGAGATACTGTATGTTGAACTCAAATGAACTTACTAAGAAATAGCAACTCAGACAGCTGGAGAAATTAGAAATTTACAAGGCATATAGGGAGAATACATCAATTTTTAGGATAACAATACACTTCTCAAAGCATGGCATTGTTATTTGAAGTCAATTTTTAATTTTAACCAATCAGATGTCATTACAACTTTTTAAATCAGTTTGTTCCAAATTCATAATCTTGTTTAGAATAATTCTGTAATATGATTGATAGTTTAAGGCAATCGAATCAAACTGGACTGAGAAATTGTTGATCATCCACCTGTCAAACCTTACCCCATCAGATTTTTACTTCTTTCAGTGTTTACAAAGTCATCTTTGATGGTCACATGCTGCCTAGAGCAGAAACTGCAAAAAAGGAGGTGAATGATTTCATCATTTACAAGCAGCCTTCTTTATTTGAGTTGGGCATTCAGAGGGTTAAACATTGGTCCTGGATCATAGCTAATAATGGGAAATACTATCCTCATTAATTTCTTGCATTATCTTTGAAAACAACCATTTTCTGCAGCCTAATTTTCAGCAACGAGTCTTTAATTTTTCTGATATTAAAACCCTTATTTACGATAAAACTGCAAAAAACTATAGTTTTTCAAAACTTTCTATTATCAGTACTTTTACCAATATTTAAAAAAACAAGAAGCCTTGAATTTTATTAGATCTGTTATTTACTGCAGATTGAAATACTGATGTATCAATAACAAAAATAAGATACCATAACAGCAGAGATGTATTATGACAGTTTTAATCAAAGAAATATAGGAAGGTAGGAATAGGCTTCTAATAAGGACAATATGGTATTTAATATCAAAACTTTAAAGCATAACTGAATTATTCAAACTGGAAAAAATTTAACTATAATCATAAACACACCTTGCTTACTTTTCCAGCAGACTATTGTATGAATTACAAATGTTTTGGCACTTTTGGGATATCTGCTTCAGGTTGTTTTCTTATATAAACTTCAGTGAACAGTTGAAGATATTCTATTTTGAAATGCTTTGAAAATTCTTATATAGTTATATAACACTTTAAGTTTCTCCTTTAAGTTTTTGGATATAAATCTGGGCATGTACTATATTCTCCTGTTTAAAAACAGTGTTACATATAAGAATTTTTCAAAATAGAATCTCCTCAGAAAATGTAAAACTTTAAAGACGTTCATACAAAAAAACAACCTGAAGCAGGTTCTCAAAAATGCAGAGCATTTATACAATGGTCTGCTGATAAGCAAGGTGTGTTTATCATTATAACTTTAAATGTGCAATAATATATATTAATTACAAGATATAAATTATTATATAATGCAATAAAATTAACTTTCAAATAATATTATTTTATACACTTTTAGAAAAATGTTTANTCAGTCAGGACAAGCAATTTTATATATAGCCTATATATATCTCGTATATATTTTCTAAGGTGAAACATATACATTAAAATAAATTTTAGCAAATGAAAATTAAATTTTTTACAATAGCAAACTAATTAATTATTATTCTCTTTTTAACGATAACTTTCAAATAATATTATTTTATACACTTTTAGAAAAATGTTTAAACATTATTTATTAATAACAAAATTTGTTCCTTTACTTATAAGTGATTATAAGACGCAAACAGAAACAAACCTCGTCACTAACTTCACACATCTCGGGTGTCGGTTCAGGTAAATCCAAAGCCCAACCTTTGCTTTGTTTTTGTTCGGGTGCTTGTTCACTATCAGTTTGTTTTTTCTTCTTGCGTTTTTTTACGCCTCTCCAAATCTGAGGCAAACTGGAAGGTTTCCCTGGCCCAAACAGACGAGAGAATCGTAAAACCTAATTTAAAAAAAAATTATTTGATGTACAAAAATGGAAAGTTTTATTTATTTAATAAATATAAATACTAAATTTGATACATTAGTGCCAAAGTTTTGTTTGTAATTTCAATTATTATTATTATTATGGATCAAATCTGCCTGATAAAATTTACTCACTTGGCTGTGTCTAAATTCTGGAAACAATTCAGTTACATCGAGATCAGCATATTTAGAAGGTAACATTGCCGCCAATGGAGTGTCGAGTTTCTTTACTCTTTTCTCTGGATTCAAACATGAAGATTCAGAAGATAAAGAATCAATATTATTTTCATTCGAGGAAGTGGCCTGAATTGTTGATGGAGTCAAAGATACAGAAGAAGAAAGAGACGAAGACAGAAATGACTGAGTGCCACTGGAATTTGACTGATGTTGATTTCTTCGAAAAGGAGCAGGCGGAGGAGGCATTAATTCGGCATCAGTGGGTCTGAAATCTTTTGAGTTTTTGTTATCTTCATAGTCGGCATCATAGTCATCTCCATCTATACAAGAATTATATAAATAAAATGTAATTTTTAAATCAAAACAAAATGTTAAAAATAAAATAATTGAAAATGTTATATTAAAAAAACATTATTTGAGAATTTTGACTGTCAGAATGTATAGCATCAATTTATCGATAAATTAAATAATTAAATATTCTAGTGGTTGACTGATCATTGGATTGATATTGGAATTGCCCAATGTTCTACAACCAATAATCAGATATCTGATTACCAGTTGCATAATATCAGCCAATTCTTTAAACTGATATCCAATATTTCTGGTATTATAGGGACAGCTAAATACCTCTTGTATAATAGCTTATTTTACTGATATTTTATGTTTTTAATATTCTTGCATACACTGCCAATTAGGCTTCTTCAACACTTCCTTTGTCAAAGAAAATGAGCACCAAACTCTCTGACATAATATAGAATAACAACATACATCAACCTGATTCAATTATTAATGCTAAAGAAACTACCAGATTATTCATTGAGCTGTAATAAGGTTAATTTAATGATTAGATAAAGCAATTTTGCTGCAATAAAGCTTTTAAATTTAATAATTTTATCATTAAATGTGATCAGTATGGTTATATCTAACTCAGTATATCTATAATTATGGTTAATTTTTTGAATAGTTGAAGCTTCATATTTAAATTTCTTCACAAAAAATAAGCTTTCAAAATTATTTCATCAGTATCATTATAATTCTTATATAAAGAACATATATTGTTTGTATTAATAACAATAGCGCTATGTTTTCAAACAAACCTGATTCAGGAGCCCTTAATAAAGTCATCTGCTTATATATATTTTGATCTTCCGTTTCTTCGGCTAGCTCAGTGATATCTGAATAATCGACTGCTGATGGAGATTTTTCTCCCCATTCTGTTTCAAAAATAATACTACCATGATTACCAGAATCCATATAAAATTTAATTAATTTATAAAACATTCACTTACCTTCATTTTGAGAATTCTGCGAATCATTATCTTCTAAGTGATCTCTACCATGATCCGATTCATTTTCAATATCTTCAGAAATTTCTTTTAAAAGAGTACCTATACCACCTAATTGTCTTAATTGATGTAAATTTCTTTTTGATTCCTAAAAAAATTTTTTTAAAAACATTAGAAAAGAATACATTAAGATTTTTGATAAATTTATAAACAATAAATCAATTATTTGATGTATTCAAAAGCCTCACAAGCACTGCAAGAGAGAAATTGTGTTAACAAAAAAGTAGGATTACTTCTTGTTTGTTAACACACACACACACACACATATATATATATATAAAACCAAACCCAATAAACATTATTAATCAAGTAAAATAGCTGGACTCTTATTGGGCTACAATATGGCTAATTAATTTATATGATATCGAGCAATATGGACAAGAAATAGATGGCTTAATTGTCTATCTCTAGTCCCTTTCATGTTAAATTGCCATGGTAGAATTTAAGCACATAGCTATCCCCAGTTGACATGGTAAATGACCAGCATAGTTATACATAAATTAATTGGTCTGAAAGTGAAGATTTGACAGAGGTCTGAGTATCAAAACTGGTAACTGGAAGCAGGTTCAAGTCTTGCTCTAATCTTTTCTTCCAGTATATTCTAAATCAAGAGTTGTGGTAGTGACTCCAAGTGGGCCCACCAGTGGCCAAGCGGGCTTCGTTTCCTGAACACTAGAAGTTCAGTCGTGGGTTCATGCCTCGCTTGAATGGGCTGGCCACATGGAGTTTTCCGGGTTTTCTCCATGTCTGTAACACATAAATAAAGGCCAGTTTTCCTTAAAAAGATCTGCCAAAAGGCATCCCCCTACATAGATCACCCAAGTATTACATTGCCATAACTAAACAAACAAACATACTCCAAGTGAATTTCACTTGGAGTATGTTTGCTTGTTTAGTTATTTCTGTATGCCTAGTGAAAAAGTCACTGACTTTTTCACTAGACATACAGAAATCAGAGTTGACAATTATATATTACTATATTACTATATAACTGGACTGCTGTATGTTACTATGTACAGAGTTGACAATTTTCAAGGATTGATTTTGCCACCCTAAACATCTATAGTAATTCTGAATATCTCAGTGAAAAGATATTTTGTTTCTTAGGTACTGTACAAAATTTTAGGTTCTTCTATAAAAGGGATGCCAAAATATAAGCAATCAAAAAGTGTAAAAATTTCCAAAGAATATTATCATCTTTTCTTCATCTGGAACTGCAGATGCTCCTAGAGAAAAAAACTACTGGATCCAGCAAGCTCAAATTTTAAACTTAAGACTTTCTCATTATTAGTGAAGTGATGGCAAAACTTCTAGGTCAATAGTCAAAGTTTTTTCTATAGAGCTATTTTAAATGCTTAATTTTATGCTTGTGAAGATAAAATTGCATTGAAACAAATGATTTTCATTCAAAATGTTATCCAGGAGAACAAAATCTTAAATTTATGCAAATTAAACCTTTTTATAATGATTTTACTATTGGCATATCAAAAGCATTTGGTTGGTGGCCATCATATTGCCAACTGCCAACCAAACCGTACATCATCATCTTGGGTCTTGATGTAACAGCACAATCATTAACCAAAAAACAAAAATAAAACAAGCAGTAACCAGAAGATTTTTATATGTACTGTATTAATGTTTTTCACATTTTGCATTGAAGTCTCAAGCTTATCTTTACCAAAGAAAACATTTGACTGTCATTTAAATTTGTCATAATTTTTTACTTGGCACAATATTTTTGTATCTCAGATGTTTTGTTTAAATTAAATTTATTTATTTCTAATTATTAAGCCCTCTTAATAATTAGATCTTATTCTAATCTGCCATCTTATCTTATTCTAAGTTAAGATAGCAGCTTAACCTTTTATCTCTAGTCTAAATTGCTTGATAGCTCATTAATTAATTAGTCCTATTGTAGTCCAATAAGAATCTGCTGTGTTATTTGCTTAACAGGAAATATAATAAAACACTAGGAAGAGAAACGGTATTTAGTTTTTAAAATATCACCGAGTGATAAGGAATCAGATAAATGGAAACTGAATCACTCCCATAATGTCTGAAAAATGAATGCTAATTCAGTATATTGATCTAACATTCATTCCTTAAGAAATTGTATGTTAGAAAAGAGAAAGTCTATCAGGAAAAGAAACTCAAAAATCAATATGTGATACAACCTAAAGCATATAGAATAAAGATGAATAGTAAAATTATTTCTCGGTATGAAGACATCTATTACTATATAATAAACTTTGGAAATATTGAATCTTTACTAGTTTTGTCAAATGATTCATGAGGAAGAGAAAGAAAATACTCATAATTTTTATAATTGAAATGCACAGAACTTAGCACTACATTTATGAATTAAAATGAACTTAAAACTGATTATTTCAAACAAAAAAAATAAATTATTATTTAAAATTGTTCCATAGAGAATTTTCTTATTTTACTCTGTTCCACATTTAATTTTTGTATTAGCTAAAATTAGCCCAAACTGGTTGGTTGGTTGGTTAATTTTTATTGGCACAAAAGCCATGCAGGCTATACTGTGCCACGACACATGGTATGATTGGGCGTATAAGATAAATAGGAAAACACATATATACACATAAATGATACATAACAGTTTAAGCATTAAAAAGCCAATGGTAATATAAATATAAAATCTAAAATATAATAAATAAATAAATAAACAACAAGAAGAAATAAATAAATAAACAACAAAAAATATATACAATAATTTAAATATGCACCACAAAGTTAATAAAACTATACAATAAATAAATCATCATATTTCTCTATACATATTAATGACTTTCAGAAAGTCCAGTATATTATCCAGATTTGGCCTCTGGCCCAAAATGTCTCTAAAGCTTGCATTTCCGAAATGCTGTCTACGAATCTGATCAAAAGCAACACAGTTGCAAAATATGTGTTTAACACTTACAGCACAGTTGCAGTGCTGACATACTGGTTCGTCATCTCCCTTCAAAAGGTATTGATGAGTCAGTCGAGTGTGTCCAATTCTCAAACGAGTAAGGATAACCTCAGATCTCCTATCATATTGCCTATTATGTGTCCAATTTTCTACCAAAGGTTTGATCTCGTGAAGTTTATTGTGGATTTGTGCATTCCACACGTTTTGCCATCTCTCTGCTAGTCGTTTTTTAACGACTAGCTTCAAATCACCTCCTTCAATACGCATTGTATGCTGTGAAGGACTTGCTGACTTAGCAGCTGTATCAGCTTCTTCATTACCTCTTATACCCACGTGGCCTGGGACCCAACAGAACTTCACAAAAAAATTTCTCGTAGTGAGATGACAAATTAGTTTTCGAATTTTAATAACTATGGAGTGAGAACTACGTTCATACGAGATCAAAGCCTGAAGTGCACTAACTGAGTCAGTGTAAATCACGCAGCAACGATGACCTTTCCGATTTATATACTTTAAGGCTAAATAAATAGCCTGCAACTCCGCAGAAAAGATGGAAGAATTTGGTGCTATTTGCTCTGCCACAATTTTATCCTGGCAAACAAAGGCTAGGCAAACGTAGTTATCCGATTTAGATCCATCGGTGTATATAGGAATTAAATTCCTGTCACGATGTTGAATTTCTGCAAAGTGCTGTCTATAGACATAGTCTGGGGTGGTTTCTTTTGGAAACTGCTTTAAGCTTAAATCAACATCTATCGCAGGGGTTGACCAAGGTGGAATGCTATTAACCTCAACATGTGAGATGTTGCTTGTGTTAATGTCAATCGTGCTGCTTACATTCTCCATTCTTATGTTGAATGTAGGGACACTACTTCGGCGAGCTTCAAATAGACTTTTCAGCTGAGTATCTAATACTGTAAATTCAACTGAAGGTTTAGTATGAGATTTCTGTTTTATATAATAAAAAAGAGAGAACTGTTCTCTCCTAAGAGATAGTGGAGGCTCATAAGCATCCACGTACAGACTTTGGACAGGAGAGGTGCAAAAAGCACCAGTGCACAGACGTAATGCTTGATGATGAATTGGATCCAGCATCCGAAGAGTAGATTTCCTTGCAGAGCCATACACAACACATCCGTAGTCCAGCTTAGAGCGGACAAGGGCCCTATAAATCCTGAGCATAGAACATTTGTCTGCTCCCCAGGATGAGCAGCATAATACCTTTAACCCCTTCTGAGCCGCGCTTGAGTGTGACTCGAGCAAGTTTTATAGAGTTACGTAAAAATCGGTCGTTAAGGCCACTTTTGAAAAAATTATTTTTTTTGAATTTTTGGAATGTTTTTTAGGTCCCCAAATTTTTTCAGAATTTTTTGCCGCGTGAAAAAATTTTATCGCGATTTTAATGAGCCTTTGTTAAGGCTCAATTAAGGCTTAATCGCCTTTTAATGTTTTTTAATGGGAGTTTTTTATCAAAATTAATTAATCGTTCTAAAGTTGTAGTGNTTGAACATTGTGAACTTATGCAAATGAAAATGATAGACTCGTAACTACCACTAGAGGGATGAACCAGTTATAAAATTTGGAAAAGGACTTGATAGTTGGTGAGAAGATTCTTATGTTTTTAATGTTAAAAACATCAGATCCTACAATAAAAGGCTGGCGTTTGATCATTTTTAATTGTGAATTTTTACCTTTTATTATTTGTCTTTTAAAGAAGTTTTATCTTCTAACCAATGTAACTGTGTCTTCTGTGGTTTGTGTAAAAGGATTTAATGATAGACTCGAAAATGTTAATATATTTTTGTAAATAGTCTAACTTCAAGAATTAAAATATTGAAGAATGTCCTGAGTCAACATTGAACATTAGAAAATTTTTAATAAAAATTGGCAAATTACCCCGCAATCCGAATTCGTACAGATCACGGAATATCCCGTATCGCCAACAGCGATCATAGGCCTTCTCTATATTGAAAAATACGGACACTAAGTGCTGTCGTCTAACAAACGCTTCGCGTACAGATGTTTCAAGGTTTACTAAGTTATCAGTGGTACTTCTGTTCCTACGGAATCCACTCTGATGTGGTGAAAAATAGTTCTTTTCCTCTAGGAGGAACATCAAGCGTCTGTTTACCATCCTCTCAAAGAGTTTACACAGACAACTTGTCAGAGAGATTGGTCTGTAATTAGAGGGATTCTTGTGGTCTTTATCTGGCTTGGGAATGGGAATGATGATAGATAGCCTCTAAGAGTCAGGAAAAGTATGTTCTGTCCATATTCTGTTAAACAGATGCAGGAGATTAGAAAGAGAATTGTTAGAAAGATTTTTAATCATGCTGTAGTGGATTTTATCCGGGCCTACAGCACTATTCCCAGAGCGAGAGATCGCTGTATGTAATTCAATTTTAGTGAATGGCACATTATATTCCTCATTAGATGAGGAGTGAGTTTAAATGTTGTTTTTCACTTTGGGTTTTATAAACCTGAAAATTCCTTGAATACATAATATTGCTGGATGAAGCAGAAATTGTTTCTCCTAATAAATCAGCAATACCTGTATGTCGCTGATTATTGTGCCATTATTTTCCAGCATGAACAGAGAGTGAGAAGCATATTTCCCATTAATTTTATGGATTTTATCCCAGACTGCTTTTGAGCTAGTGGAAAATGTTATGCTAGAAACATACTTCCTCCAAGAATCCCTTTGGCTTTGCCTTTGCTTTTCAAAAAGCAACTAAATTTCTAGCAGTGGGGTATATTCTAAAAATCGCCCATGCTTTCTTTTGTGCTTTAGATGCTGCCTCGCAATTCTGGTCCCACCATGGTTTCGGATGCTTTGGGTATCTTGTTGATGTCTTTCCCATTGTTTTCTCAGCTGCCTGAATAATACACAAAGTGACAACTTCAACTGCATCATTGATATCAGCAGTATTGACCATTTCCTCAGTGATGTTAGCCAAAGAGGAAAATGCAGGCCAATCTACCGTTTCCAGTTTCCAGCGTGGTGGACGGGCTGTTTCACAGCTTTCTCTGCCTTGGTATTTTAGAAATATTGGGAAGTGGTCACTAGAGAGTGGATTAGATCCAACCTCCCATGTAAATGCTGAAAACAGATTCGGAGTTGCTAATGATAGATCAATGGCAGTGAACGTTCTTGATGGAGCATGGAAGTATGTCACTTCTCCTGTATTAAATAAATACAGTTGTTGATTGCCAATGAATCTTTCAATGGTCCTGCCTCGACGGTTAATGTCGGGACTGCCCCACATTGGATTGTGACCATTGAAATCACCGAGTAAAAGGAAAGGAGTTGGCAGCTGTTCAACTAGTGTATCCAATTCATCCTCATTGACTCTGACATCTGGTGGCAAGTATATAGAACAGACTGTGACAGTTACGCCAATTGAAATTTTGACTGCCACCGCTTGCAGCTCTGTTGTTATTTGTATCGGCAAGGATGGAATGCGATTTGAAACCAGAATAGCCACACCGCCACTGGCACGGTTGTGGCTATCATCATCCTTGCGGTAGAGATTGAATCCTTTTAAAGTAATTCTTTCTCCAGGTTTCAGATGGGTTTCCTGGAGTGCCACGCAGAGAGATGAGGTAGATGATGTCAAGTGTTTAATGTCAGAGAAGTTGTTGCGGAAACCACGACAGTTCCATTGGATTATTTTATAATCCATTATGTGTTTGAGGCAGCATTCTTTGTGAAGGTATCCCTCTTTAGTTTTACGGCTGATTTGCCTTTTGGAGGTGAAGTTGGTGGTGTCACCTCCTTATTAGTCTCCTCATCAGAGAAGTCAGAGAACTCACTCATAGACTGAGCCTCTGATCTCTTAGATTTGGAGATGGCTGCTTTTAATTTTTGTTTGTTGAGCGGGTTCTTAGCAGCCTTCTTAGAACCCACATTTCTAGTTATTACCCCTGTTTTAGGTAAGGGTGTTTTGGTCTTCTTGCTCTCCTTTTCTGCTGTTTGGGTAGATGATATAAGCAAACATTTTTCATGGTGAGTTAGAGATTCATTTGGTGAAACAGAAATGTCTGTCTGAACTCCACATGTCTTTGTAGATTTCAGAACAGCAGCAAATGTCTTCTGTTTCACTGGTGCATTTAAAGTGACCATGCGTCATGCCTCTGGGTAAGGTATATTATTCACCGTCTTTACACGCTGAATCTCTTTCTCTCTTTGCTCTTTCTCTTCTGGGACATTTTTGGGAGTAGGCAGGATGGGCCTCTTTGCAGTTGACACAGCATAGAGTGGTTGTACACTCAGTACTTTGGTGGCCTTCAACTCCACACTGTGCACATAAACTTTTGCCTCGACATGATGTTTGGGAATGTCCAAATCGCTGGCATTTAAAGCAACGCAGCGGATTTGGAATGTACGGACGAACCGGACAGCGCAGATATCCTGCAGTAACAAATGATGGTAATGTTGGCTTTCCGAAAGTAAGAATGAGATGTTTAGTTGGTATCAACTTGCCATCTCGACAAATGGAGATGCATCGGACAGCAATGACTCCTTGATCTGAAAGACCGATCTGTATATCTGATTCGTCTTCAGACATCAGATCAATCTCGGATATCACCCCACGTGATGAGTTTAGACTTCCGTGTGGAATGATAGTGACTTCCATGTCTCCAAGTGTTTTTGTTGCCAATAGATTTACTGTTTGTTGAGGTGAGACTGTTTCTACCAGCAGGTCCCTGACCTCAATTTTTGTATCTTTTTCAAGTGCCCAATGGTTGATTCAAATATTTTTTGAATAAGAAATGGAGAGCATTTTGACAGTGGTTTATCACCAGTCACATGAACTATCAAGTAGGTTGCAGTGCTGGAAACGTTGGTTGTTACTGGAGGTAACTTATCCCTGTTTAGTTTTAAATTTTTGGAATCCATATTTAGACAAAACAATTCAGCTCCTAGTGACCCCACCCACCATGGGGCCCAACAAGGGGATGCCGTCACATGGGAGACTCCCATAGACCGTCACACCAGGGTTTTTCAGGAGCTATACCCTCACAATGCAATCAAGAAGAGCACATCTTGTCTGACGTGTCCGCCCGGTCTGCATCGATCGGTTGACTCCAAGCCAAGGTCAAGAATGACTCAGTGACCAGCCAATTGACTCAAACGGAGCCTGATTTGAGTCTCCCGTTTATCCGAAGCAGGGGACAAAGCAGTGTGTTGGGGACAGTATGTTGCCCCTCAACTACCAGGATCCCCCTTTCCGGAATACGGGATACCACGCATGGCAAACACGTGGGTGGATGTTCAGATCCCAGGAATGGTAAAGAAGAATTACTAAACCATCTCTGGGAGGTCCCCTCACCACGGACAGGAACCCACATCGAGGGGAAGTAGCCCAAACTACAGCTAAAACATATATTAATGACTCATTTTCTAGTTACCAAAAACAAGTAGTTTTGTGTTAATCTTTGCTTTCCTGGCTAATCCTTAACTTTAAAATTGTTTGAATATTTACTTATTTTATAAAAATTCATCCAAAGAATATTTACTAAGATTTTCTAAACATATGATGTACAAGAAACTAGTGTCAGCATTGCTGATTAATCAACTTACAAAGAACTGTTAGTGTAATTTAATGATTTACAGATTTAACCTCTAAAGAAGCATTTGTAAATTTGAAGATATTTGGCAATAGTTTATATTATATACATTTAATTTAAACAAATTTGATTAATTTTATAAATAATTTATATTACTCTTAGCATCTGTTAGTTAAATCTTGTAATTTTGATATATATTCCTCTAAAAATACTATTTTGTTCAAAAATTATTTTAAAAAGTTACTCACAGGATCCAAAACATCATTTTCTAACTGTCCAGATTCATCAATATTTCCAAATAAGAATCCAGTTAAAGTCAATCGATCATTATCACCTTCTTCATCACTATCCATGGCTAAATAAAATTAGAAAAACTGAATTAAACAGCAGCTTTTTGCATTATAATCATTCAAAATTAATTATTTTAATATCTAAAAAATCTGTAAACCATAAGCAATACAATTCCAAATTAATATATAATTTAATAATTTTACATGACTTGGAAACGACCAACTTACAGCTACTGATCTCGCTTAATTTTTCTAAAATTTTTGTACAATGAAATCTGTTAATCCAGCGTAGTTGGGGCCAACATGGTGTTGAGTTATCAAATATACTTCCTTATTGGATGGTGGACGTTTTTCTGATTCCCTGGTCACAGTTTTACATATACTCACATGTAAAATTGTACAAATCCACCTTTATAATTGTTTAACCGGCCATTTCAATTTTTCCAGGTTATTCCTATCCTTGGATGGCTTAAAACAAGAACACACTATTCTTGCTTTGTGCTTTGAACACTTATTGCACATAAATATAAACAAACTCTAATTATCCAAGTAATATACTGCAGCTGTTTTCATAATAATTACAGTCGACCCCCCTATAACGTACGTTCCTATAACGACAATTCCTATAACATAGCGAAAAAATTGTAGCAACTTTCGTATAAAGTACCTCCTATAACGTCGTTTCGTGACAAGATTGATAGAGTCTGGACCAATAGTGGATGAGCAGCCGAACTACTTACCTCCGACCCTGCGCCACGCTACGGAGCGGCTAAATTGAGTTTGCTATCGTCTGTTTAGTATTATATATAAATTATATATAAATTAGGTACTGTACATATAATTATATATTAATTATATATAAATTAGGTACTGTATATATAATTATATATTAACTTAATTTATTGTAACTTTATTATAATTATATATATGCTTTCTGCCGCCTGGCAACACGCTACGGAGATTTTAGGCTAGTAAGTTGAGTTTATTATCGTCTGCACAGTATGTAAATTAGGTACCGTAAGTCTAATACAGCACTAATTTTATACATTTCTTGTGAAAGAAACACTTCTTATTCAACGTCCATAAAAATTATTTATATTAATGATGTCTCCAAAGGTCAAGTTATTTTTCCGCCAAAAATTCGTTATCAGAAATTGCGGCCGTCGTTTCGCGTGCTGTTCCGCGATGAAAACCAGCTTTAAGCAACGGCGTAGTCGAACGGTGTAAGTAATCCTACAATTTTTTGTTTATAGCATAGTTTATACAGATTATTCCCAAAAAATTATACGTATTTTGGAAATGTTGAGTGGAATTAGTCTAGAATCGGTTAATTTTATAGAAGAAAACCTTTCGAACAGCCTTAGTCCGTAAAGTTCCCACCTATCGGGCTGCGATTGGCTCATTCCTACAACGTAATTTTCGGTTAGCGTGGAACGTATCTAAGCGTTATAGGGGGGTCTACTGTATTGCTTCCAAGTGTGGTAAATATTTTTTCTCACATCAAATCCATGTACTAATGTCTTTGGAAAAGTCTTTAGAAAAATCATGCAAGAGTTAACAGGTTTTACCTAGCACAGCATAATATCATCTGGGCATTTCTCGTTTCTAAAAGAACCCATACCATTTCCAAGAACTTCACATTTTCAGTGCTTTTACATGAAAATCTTAACTCTGGATCTATTCAGTGCACCAATAACCCACCAAGGACAAGTTCAACATGCTAGCTTATTGGGTTTGCTGGTGTACCAGATGTTGAGTTAATGGAAATTCACTGTATCAAAATGCCTTCAACTTCCAAATCTAATTATTTTTAAAAATTTCCCTTTTTTAACCCCTATATTATAAGAAATACCTGTACTTAAAATTATTTAGTCTCTTGAGATCTCTAATTTTTATTCTAAAGAAACACATATGGCATAAGATCATATATTATGCTGTATACGTATACAACAAAGCTGACAAACTGTATATACTGTAAGCACAAAAGCAGACAAATTATATGCTCATTCACTTGACTTCATAATTAAAGGGACAACTGCTGAATTCTGGACAATGGGTATCCTTTTTTACTATGTTAAACCTGAAAAAGCAATGGCACAAGATGCACGCCCAGCTGATCTTCTTGATAAAGTGCAGGGGGCATGACATAGTCCCAAAGTGCATCTCCATCAACCAGAAAGCCTTCCCTATATGCCTTCGATTTGCCTTGCAGAATATGGAGAAGTTGCTTCTTTCAAAGCTTATCAAATTTAAACATAAGACTCTGGTTGAAGTATAGCTCAACCTATATCTCACCCACCTACAATTTGCAATGACCTGCAACCCAGCCTCTCTGTATGTCCAACTGGAAAAACTGCAAAGTATTGCTTCTTCCTTTGCTGAAAAGGTGATCTTCAAGTTAAATAAGAAATTCAATTGGCTCCTTGAAACTACAAGAAAGCACCATAGGCAACCGCAACCTATCCCATTCTACAATTACACAGATGAGCAAGTTTCAGCCTCAATTCTCAAGATTATACAAAGGGGACCTAAGTTTATCCCTCCACCATGGGATAACAGGACCATGTCCGAGGTGCCGGTTCTGGCAGCACTGAAGAATTGTCAAGCATCAACCAAGTTCCCAAACATGGAACTTTCCATCGTTTCAATGCTCACTTCTCAAAAACAATCCACGAGTGCCAGCGGAAATTATGTGAACAGCCGTCTTGTAAAGCAGTACTTGGAAACGACCAACTTACAGCTACTGATCTCGGACTAAGAGAAAAATGTTGTTTTATGTAAGGAGGAGGATTTTATATCCAGAGCCACCAACTTCCTCAGCCATTCCCATGCAGTACCCTTGCAAGTTGATCCAACTTCTACCATGCTAAGAAAAGTTAAGAAAATAATATCTCTTCCAACCATTTCTGCTCTTCCCAGGCGTGTGAATCCTTCGTCCAATGTAGCATGCCCTAGGCTCTTCTTTGAGGTTAAAACCCGTAAGGAGGGCTGGCCATTGAGACCGTTGGTTAATAAAAGGACTGGCCCAGCCTTCTATCCTGAAAAGGTGCTTGCCAAGTTATTAAGTGGGCTCCTCCCTCCTTCATATCTGGTTACCTCTTTCTCCATTGCGGCAAAGGCCCATATATCTGTCCTAAACAGCATTTCACAAAATGAGTATAGTTTCTACAAGTTGGATGTAGTTGATCTTTACCCCTCAGTACCACAATTTGAGGCTGTTATGCTTGCTAATACGCTACTAATCAAGAAGGGCATTACAGCACAAGAAGTTTTAGAGTTACGCAAAGCTCTGCTTTTTATCTCCAAAAATATCAATTTTCAGTTTAATGGAAAAGTATATCTACAGCAGCAAGGGGTCTCGATGGTCTCACCACTATCAGCGGTTTTAGCAGAATTGATCATGAGGCATATTGAGTTCAGGATTTTTAGCTTTCCCCTCACGATAGTGTATCCTTTATCATATCTTAGATACATCAATGATATTCTAGTAGCTTGGCAGGATACGCACAAAGATTTCCTCACCCTCAAAAGTTTTCTTGCAAGCATTTATCCCACAATCAATTTTAACTGGGAAAAAGACAATAAAGGAGAAATTGCATTTTTGGATCTAAAAATTTCTAAATCCCAGGATGCTGTAGTGCACTCCATCTTCCATAAATTCAGCAGTGTTCCTCCCCTAATCCCTGCTACGGCATACCAGCCGCAACATTACTTCAATGCAGCAATTGCCCCTTTAATCAGAAGGGCCTTTCTGTTATCTTCCAATCAAACTGCTATCGATACCGAGCTTAATGCTATTCTTTCTGCAGTAAATGAGGCAGGCTATACTAATGCCAAGTTTATGACTTCATAATTTGTTAAAAAACTCATCCATCTTGGTTTGTTTTAATGCTGCTTTTCTGACTATTAAATACAACTGCTGGCTATTAGCAATGTCATGTACAGCCTGTTTGTTTATGCTAAAACTTGTCAGGAAGGTCTTTACAACTTGATTCTGTCAACTTTTTAGGTGGCCAAACATTACAGTAAATCATTCACTGGTGCTTTGGTTGCAGCTAAGACTGATGAATATTGGAAAATATGCTTTTTTATAAAAATTCAGTGTCTTCATATTGTAAATCACAACACACCTTTCTTATGTTTCCAGCAATCAAAAAAAAATTTACACCACACTGAAATAACTAGCACTGAGGACACTGTCTTTTCAATATTATCTGTATTAATAAAAAGAAACATCAGCTCAAGCTAGAAATTCTCCACCTTTATCAGGTAACAGAATACCTTTAATGCATTGTCTTCATAAACAAATTTAGTTATCCAAGCACTATAATTACCTGTTGTTAGGACTTATCACACACTATTGAAAACTCATTTAGAATGATGAGCATTGAATATTTATTTGTTTGTAACTATGGTATGCATTTTGAACAGACAAGCTGTCCCTCTTCAGCCATTACAATCACTAAATTACAAGTATCTGAAAGGTAAGCTTATTTTACAAATTATACAATAATTTTGAGTTAGATAATACTTTTTTTAAAAAAGTAATCTATACATATGTAATCCATAATTGTAAATCCAAATATCCTGTATCAACAACCTTCCTATTAACCATTTGGCTACCCAAAATGTAAAACATTTAATTTTTTTACAGTCTAAAATTTACATAATAATACATAATTACATTATAAGCTAATATATAAAATTTAAAAAATGTTTTTTTAGAAAATATATGCATAATTAATCTATAACTATATAAGCATTAACCACACAAAGATTATTTTTCAAGCAATCCACAATACTAAGTGCATATATTACAGACCAAAACTTTTTTGACATTTTTTTATCATATTCGACTTACAAAATACAGTAATACCTCGGATTTTGTTTACTTTAATTATCGTCAGTTTCGGTTTTTGTCAATTTTTTACACAAAAAATTTGTCTCGGTTTTCATCAGCGTGCCTACATGACCTCACTGATAATTTTGCAAAAACAAATGGCAACCCGTGTGTTTTCCTGCTCAATATGATGATGTTTCTCATTGTGTGAGCATATTCAGGCTGTGCTTATTGCAGTACCTGAATATGTAATTTTAATATTACATTAATAAACCAGATGGATGATGATGAATGATGATGTGTGAGCATTATCCTGCATGTCTAGCCAAACAATTCCATTGCTTTCCTTTCCTTTTAGCTCCATCATGGGAAATGCCATGTTAAATGTTCAATTATTCTTTACTTTTATCATTAATACAAATCAGTCAGCATTCGATTTCGTTTGTTCTTAATAAAGGTCATTAAAGATGACTGAAAATGTTTGAATTTGCTAATAAATATGGCTGCAGTTTATAAGGTTTTTGAGTAGTGGATCTTTGTTATGTAATGCAGTCTACAAAGAGAATCTTTTACAATTTCACACATAGTTTATACAATGTTTAGCCACAGCAGAATTATGTAAATTATATTTTATCGTGTTAACATGAAGATTGTTAATACAGGATATATGAATTTACAATATGGATTATGTATGTATAGATTACCTTTTTAAAAAAAATATCATCTACTTGGTTATTGTATGGTTTGTAAAATAAGGTCTTTTATCTTTTGGATACTTGTAATTCAGTGATTGTAATGGCTGAAGAGGGACAGTTTGTCTGCCCAAAATGCATACTGTGGTTACAATCAAGTAAGTATTTAATGTTCGTTATTCTGAATGAGTTCTTAATAGTGTGTGAGAAGTCCTAACTAGTGCTGCTGTCTGGTGAAACTACCCTAACGGCGCCTTCATTTTACCCTAGATTACCATAAATTGAGAAAACTCTCCAAGCTCAAGCTCGGATTTAAAAAAAATAAGACAAACGATTCTATGATACAGATACCTGTATTATTATTGTGAAATAATAATCAGAACAATTCTTAATTCATTGTTTTTAAAAATTTTAATAACTAAAATGTCTTAGGAATTTTAGGCTTTATCAGAGGTATTAATTTACATCTGATATGGAGAGTGTCAATGGCTTAATGGCATGAAGATTGAGAAAAGCAAAATCCTACTCAGGTGTAACATAGTGTACACTGTATATTACACCAAGCTACTTTATTTCTTTAGTTTCTGTTGTCCTATCCAGGGGTGGATCTACATAGGGACTAATAGGGCTTAAGCCCTGGGCCCAAGTGTCAAGGGCCCACAAAAATTGAATTCTTATAATAAATTTTTAATACTTTTTCATTAAAAATGAGCACTTATCATATAGTAAAAAATAGTTAATATTAATAATATAATAATAATAATGATAATTTATAGTATTATTTGTATTAATAAAAAATGGGAACCCATTAGACTTCAATAAGCCCTTGGCCTCAAACCTAGATCTGACCCTGGTCTTATCTTAAAACCCTCCAGTTATAGGGGAAAACAGAACGGTTTTAGGTAAAAACTATTTCCGGCAAAACTTGTGGAGCGATAAGTAATAGCGTCAGATCACAAGGCATTTTTATCCTAGATTTACCCTAAATATAAGACTACCTTAAACATTACCCTGAGAGGTTGAAATTACCAGGGCTGTGGGTGAAGTTGAGAAAAATGTGTTGACTCCAATTCCGACATTTCAAATTTAATTTAGTTTTTTATTTAAATGAAAGAAAATTTATTTTATATTTAATAATTTTTTTGAATGTTTTTGTATTTTGTTATAATTCATTTATTTTAAATACAAAAAAGAAAAAATTTAATTTATTAAATATATAGTTTTCTTTGTAGTGTTTGTGTTTAGTAGTTAAATTGTTTTGACTTAATTGAATTTAAATATTTTTGAATCATTCTTTATTATCCCTGTTCTAAATGAGTACTCTATTTTTCTGAATGAGTGAGACTAATTGACCAGAGTATATATTTTTCTTTTCTGAACAAGAGGCTGAAGTAGCTAGATCGCACACTTTAGTTGGACTAACTTTCCTGGAAAGGTGAAATTAAAGTGCACATTTTGTAGAATAAAGATATGTAGATGTTGAATTTTATCACCCCTCTTTCTCCTCTTATTAAATATTTGTTAAAAATTAATATTTTATACAAATAAATATTAAAGTAAGTTAAATATTAAAAATATTAACTATAAAAGTATTTGGGTAAATGCTCAGTGATCCTTTCAGAGTTCAGAGTAGGGTACCCCTATGAGCACCTTTGCCCCCCATAAAATAACTTGGTTTTTAATTTTGCCAGAGTCGAAGTTGGAGTTGGTCTACTAAAATTATAAGGAGTCAGAGTCGGCCTACTAAAATTATCAGGAGTCAGAGTCAAGTGCTTTTTTACTGACTCTGCTGCCCTAAAAAATGGTAATAATTTTCAGGCAAATGAAATGAAATGGCAGCACTGGCCCTAACATAATAATTATAGTGCTAAGATAACTAATTCATAATAAAGGGATAAGAAGCATATTATTAGTTCATAAACACAGATTTATGACCAATACTAAAAATTCTTGTATGATGTTTTTTTAGAAATTGTCTTATCTCCAACATTAGCATTTTTTTTTAGTTTGACTTATAAGCTAATATATAAAATTTAAAAAATGTTTTTTTAGAAAATATATGCATAATTAATCTATAACTATATAAGCATTAACCACACAAAGATTATTTTTCAAGCAATCCACAATACTAAGTGCATATATTACAGACCAAAACTTTTTTGACATTTTTTTATCATATTNCCAAAATCCCATACATTATATATAAGCTGTATAGAATTTTTAATTTTTGTAAATTTTTTCTATTAGATAATTAGTTTTCTATATAATATTTATTACATCTGATATGATATATAAGATGTCCAGAAAGTTACTGTACAGTGAGAAATTTGTAATGATCCTAAAGTTATACATACAGTATTTCATACGAGACTTATAAGTTGTATGATGAGTGTTTCCACTCTGCAGTAAATGGCATAACACCTTCTTTGTTGACGTTCTGTTTTTTAGACTACAGTTTTTGTTAAACTACTTTGCCTGTCACAATCTACCATTGAATCTGATCCACTATGTCTCCAGACCTTACTTGCCCAAATGTTAGGAGATATTTCCAACAGTAGATATAAGTGAAACTACAATCTTAAGTAAAACTTCACTTTTATTAAACCTTCCCCACTACACACAACTTTTCAGATACCTTGTACCATTACTTTAACACTAGTAATCTGTTTGGTAGGCAAATCTAATATTATAAACCTATTATTGTGAGGAAGAGGATGAAGATTGAATAAATGGTTAAAAGTGCAGCAAGGGTAGACAATCTGGTACAATTACACCTATGAAAGAGACGGTTGGGAACTTATCAGTGCTGTAGATCTTACCCACAGGAGAAAAAAACATAAAAGAAACCACACCCGTACATGTGACCTTTTGCAAGATATTCACCTCAAAAGGTCAGTTTTTACCATTACCGGTACTACTGCCGGCCCAAACTTTGACCAATGTGAAGCATGGAGAATAAGCAGTAGTACTGGTAACGGTAAAAACTGACCTTTGGAGGCAAATATCTCAAGAAGGGTTGCATGTATGGTATGGTTCCTTACTTTTTGCTCAGGCAGGAGTCTTTAACTCTGAGAGGTGACAAACCCTTCATTCAGAGTTCACATCTTACCAACAATCTTCATACAAATTATATGTTTAATTCTCAACATTTCCTAACACGTGTAATGTAAGGTTGGCACGTACGAGTATAACACATCCAAAATTATTTATATCAATTAAATTAAATAAATGAAGGCTATATTTACAGTGTAACACAGGTTTTAATAGAAATAATGAAGAAAATTACATAATATAAGCTTTAACAAGTTTACAATCAACATGGTGTTTGTTTACTTTAGTCTATACGAAGACCACGTGTACCAATACCTCCAATAAGCCTTTAATTCAGTTATTTAAGAAACTTACCAAATTGCCTCAGTCAGTAGCTACTAAATTTTGAATATATTTCCGTGTTTCGTGCTCATTAACAGTTTTCTAATTGGAGCAAGGCACTAGCTCATCATCAACTGACAGCCATATTTGTATAATGTTTTCAAAACGCCACCTTGTGGTAGAACTTTTATATATATTTTATAAAATAAAAATGTATTATATATTAATTAATTGTTAACTAATACTTCTGAATTATTACTGTTTTATTAAAAACGTTGCCTTTATGTTATACAGTCACGCGTCGCGTCGCGTGGACCTTTCCGATGTTGCGCCACACCGCATAGCATCGTCAATCGATAAAGCAGCACCCTCTACTGGATGTAGTCGAGAAACCACCCTGTTCAAGTATGGCGCTTCAACATTGTTTAATCGTGTTATTTGTAAATCTAACAATTAGATTAATGACGCGAGGATTTTGCCAACAATTTTCAGCTAATGATTAATTAAGGTTATACCATATTAAGAATTGCATAATCTCGACACTAGACACCAGCGCTGCTAGAAAATTTTCTTACACGTTACTTGATTGGATATTTCGGAAAGACGTAATACGCGCGTAGATACAAACATGACGGACAACAATAAAAGAAATCGACAACTTGCTTTTTTTAAGGGCAGATTCTTTTTGTTCTTATCATGGCCCCCATATTATACAGCGTGATCCCAAGACCAAAATCATTTGTTAATGAAAAACTGCTGAAAACCAAGAGAAGAATGCGAACGCATTGCAAAAACTGGGCACTCTTTGTCTATTGAAACGTCTTTTGTTTTCTTTTGTTTCCAGATGTATATCATGATACAACTATTTGTAGAAACGTTGAGAGTGTTTGTTTTAACCGACTAAAAATTTAACTAAATGCTTTACTATCTACTAACTTACCCTATTAAAAATTGTCGCCAACCAGTGTTTCCTCAAATATTTCGATATTCCCGTCAGATCTGATAGATTTTTCACTCAACTAGCCAACTACCTACCTAGCTTGATGGGAGGTCACAGAATAAAGAAATACACCAAACGCATCCGGCACATGTACAGTTTAGGGGGTACGGCTGAAAGGTTTTCTTTCATAAAATTAATCGATTCTAGACTAATTTGACTCGAATATTTCCAAAACACGTATAATTTTTTGGAAATAATCCATATAAAATATACTATAAACAAAAAATTTTAGGAATACTTACCGAGTGTGGATCGTTCGAAGATGCCATTGTTTAAGCTTGTTTTCGTCGCGGAGCGGTTTATCGGACGGCGGACTAGTACAAAGCTTTTAAAAATTATGTTTACAGAAAAAATAGTGATAGTTTTAACTTCTGGCAAGGTATTCTGCCCTTGTTCGTTTGTTGCACTGATAAATAAATGTAAGAGGTAAATGTAATTCATTGCATTTTTTTAGGTTGTCAAATGGGAGTATATTAGTGGCGTGCCGCAAGGACTTTAAACTACAGAGGATAGCCAGATCCCGTATACAGTTGTCCCTTGATAATCCGACAGGTATGGGACCAAAGGTGTGTCAGATTACCAAAAGTGTCCGGATTACCGAAAATAATTACATATTTCGCATTGTTTTGCTAGCAGTAACTTACAATATTCTCTACTCCAACTGTTCGAACAGAACTGCTCACATAAAACATACGAAATGTGTGTCATCGAGTAAGAATTGGATGGGGAGATTCACATCTCGACATGCTTCTGTGCAAGCAGACACGTAACGGGGACGGGTACCTTGACGGGAGGTGCGTCGGACTACTGAGCATGTCGGATTAAAAAACGTCGGACTATAGAGGGACAACTGTATTTGTTAGCGTGACCTTGGATCTATGTGACGTCACAGCAAGCCCTCTACTTCAACATGACAGATGCTTTCAAATAACAAAATACGATAAAATACTTAATCATTTCTTAATTAATTACTAAATTACTACTAACTGTAAACTACTATAGAATTTTCGGATTTAATAAGTGTACGTAAATAAATTTACAAGTCTTTTGTCTAACATTTATTTAACAAATTAATGAGCTGTATTTTTTATTATGTGATTATCTTATTTAACTTTTTAATTTTTTTTCGACAATCACCATTTTCAGAAGGCATTCTTTTCAATCTATATATATAATCGAGACGAGTTGATAATAATAATAATCAGCACAGAGCCCAAACGGTTAGGAGTTGAAAGTTGAAATTTGGTACACAGTTAGGGTACGTCACGAGAACGCACACTAACCCCCGTATTCACTAACACGAGTTAGAGTTAGAGTTAGGGTTAACTTTCGAGTTACTGGTAAATTGGTATTCACCAACTCCGAATCTCGAGTCAAACACAATAACTCTAACTCTAACTCTAGAAAATCGGCGAGTAGACGATAACTCTAGGTTTGACGCCTACGCAAAGCGGTCTATTTCAGAGAAAAATGGCGACATTCGACGAAGACGAAGCCGAGATGCTAGAAAATCTGAAATATTTAGATTATATAGATCGTATGGAACGAAGAAGTCTGCGGATTATTTCTCCAAGAAGAAATGACCTCGAACAATTGGACGATTACGACTTTCTATGTCGATATCGTTTGCCAAAAGAGAGCGTAAGAAACCTGTTAGAACGAATTAGTTTCCTCCTCCTGTTTTAAATAATTCGGCTTTTTTTTTGCCTGTTCTTTCACGGCTTTCTTTTTTAAATTCTTATAACAGTCCAATAACTGTTTGGTTTTTCTAAGGGTGACACCCGGGATACCATTGAATTCTTTTGTTAGTTCTTCCCATGTGCATCTGTTCTGTTTGGAAGAAATCGCATTTGTTTTCTTGTTTTCAATGATCGATTTATATTTTTCGACAAATTCAAGTAGAATTTCCTTCTCAAAATTAGAAAAATTACGGCGTGCACTGCTTTCCATTTCACTTTTCGCCATTTTCTACACGTGTTTCTATTCTATTCTATTCGTCTCCTCCCTGGTTCATACACGTGTTTGCTTTCAACCAATTAAAACTCTGCTTACGAAAGAAGACTTGTTTAATCTCGAACGCAGGATTGTTTTAAAATATTAACTCTAGAGTAGCGAAACTCTAGAGTTAAATTTTTATCTGAATACGAAAGAAGAGTAACTCGTAATCTGACTTCGAGTTACATTTAAACTCGAGTTCGTCAACTCTCTGTTTAACTCGTGTTGGTGAATACGGGGGTAAGAAGGGATTTTTCGAAATTTTCCCCGGGGGAGAAAGACAGGATTAAGGCTTAACACTTCCATCAACAATGGAAGTGTTAAGTAACAATGGCAGTGTTAGGTAACAATGGAAGTGTTAAGTAACAATGGAAGTTCTAAGTAACAATGGAAGTTTTAAGTAACAATGGAATTGTTAAGAGAAAGCGACGTGCAAGATTTACAGGCGCAGATGCAGTTCTTTCGTTTTTGCGGGGAAATCGAACATATTTTTAGAACCATCTAAAAGTTCTCTAATTAGTCTGGAAACAAGGGGACCCAATTCTTGCATTCTGTGGTCGACTGTAACGTAATAATCTTTATCTTAGTTATCGTTACTTTTGCCCGAGCAACGCCGGCCCCACCTGCTAGTATTTTATATTTTTCTTGTTTAAGATTTCTATAATTAATTCTTATTATAGTTCTTAATTTACAAAAATCTTTTATTAAAGTAAAAGGTAAAACTGTTTCCACTGACTAATTCTGTACTACTCCGGGGCCTTTTTTATACGATTCATCGTGATATATTTCGAAATATTTATTCCATTCTATAATTTTTACTAGCTATTCATCAGTAGGTTTAATAAGACCTCCATAAGATAAACGCTGCACCCATGACGGAATGCTATAGTTGTAATGATTTTTAATTTTGCTAGTGGAATTACCCAAGTTTGGGTATTTTTCTTTATATTTATAGGCAAGATATCCTGCTATATACTCGAGAGCATCCTGGGAAGTTTATTCAGAGATTGTGTTAAAGTCTGGATTGCATGTAGAGTTTCCTAAAGATTTATTTGAAGAAAAAATAGCTTTACGTTTATTGGTCTGTATTTTCACTTGATACTTCTACATGTGCTTCTCTAAAACTTTGGGTTCATTCTATCCGGAAGGTTTAATGTAGGGATAGCTGTTTTCTTCAGAATCTTTCTATCTGGTAAACCTGAAATAGAAAATATTCTGGAGTTTTATACGAAAACAAACAAATTAAACATTCACGCGCCAAAACAAGTAATATATATGAATGAACTGTACTTATGACTTACCCAACAATTAATTTTGTAAATCTCTTTCATAATCACTTTGAACAAAATGAACAGAGCATATTCGGCTTGTATCTGGATTAAATTTATCGCTCCTTTTGCAACGATTAACCCATTCAGACCTAATTCTTTTAGAAATTAAGTCTTTTTGTCTAGGAAACACATGAAACGTTACACTTTCTCCTTTAGCTTTTACTGCAAAAAAGTTATTATTGCAACCATACACAGCACACCTAGTACCCGGCATTTTGTTCTTCACCTAACATAAAAATATAGCTTTAAATATTTAATGACTTATATTTAAATCATCTTACCTTATAAAAAACTTAGTCAAATAAAACAATTACAGAAATATTAAAATAAATCACTTCGTTAATCACAAAATTGGACGAATATTAAAAGCGAAAACTAAACACGTGCACACCCTGCTCTATGTAAACATAGAGGTCAGGTCTCGTGCTGACGTCACTAACTTGGTATTCTTGGCTAACATTGTAGAATAGGGATCTGGCTATCCTTGTAGTATATAGTCCTTGGGCGTGCCGTCATTGGAAGCGTGGATGCAGCCTTGTATTTTCTAAAAAATAAATACATATTAATTTTAATTATATGAAAATAATCGCACAATATTTTATTATAACCGCATTATGTATTTTATTACAAATTTCTATACTACACGTGAAAAAAAAAATAAGATTGCTATTGTATATTCGAATATTAGTGGAAGCGCCGTATCGTCAGCATCCAAAAATCCAGATTCGTGCACGCGTCTTACAGAGCACCAGCCTCGCCCGGTTTAGCCGGTGGAAGCCTACGACCTTAGGTTGATGCTATACATAATAACGCTTCCAATTCTATCCGGGACCGGTTCTAGGCTGTTAGCCGCCCGCCCGCTAGATATTTGGCCGATTACGTGAATAATGAGTAGATTTATAACAGGGGTGTCCAACCTTTTTGTTTCTCTGGGCCGCATGGGAAGAAGTCAAGGAGTTTTGGGCCACAAGTATATATAATATACTTATATATACTTGTGGCCCAATATACAATTATATTTATATATACAAGTATATTTAAGGATTAACATGTCTAGATTATAATAATAAGTATTAAAACTTTATCAAGAAAAAGGATATTTTAAAAGTTACTTCTACAGACACTTTCAATTTTTACTTAGAAATAGATAAATTTCATTTATTATAAAGGAGACAAATGGAAATTTATTTGAAAAACACAAATATTTGTTATATTTGGGTCTCTAATTAATAAAAAGCGACGAAACACCATTTTAAAGTGCATTTTTATTCAAGTAATAAAATTATAAATAATATGTAGCCCAAAAAGTAGCCAAAGCGCCAAATGATATTTTTTACGTCAAACAAAAAAAATAGCCACATTTGGCTCAATGTAGCCAAATCTTGCAACATTGGAAAAAATACTAAATAAAACAAAGGATTATAGACCCAAGTGCAGGGAAAGGAGAGAAAGGACAAAAGATAAAATAGTGAGAAAGGTTGGAAAATTAAGGGTCAACAGAAGATCTATTTAATCTTTCTCACTACTACATCTTTTGTCCTTTGTCATCTTTCCCTCCTTTTCCCAAATTTCGGTCTATAATCCTTTAAGTCACAACTCCAGCTTTATTTAGTAATCTTTCCGCATTCACACATCTCCAAGTATTTGAAAATATTCCCTTTCCACTCAAAAATAAAATATGAATAAAGGTTTACGGCTTTGTGAAACTTTTTTTTGAGTTTATGCCGTTGAAATAGATAAATAATAAAAAAAATTAAAACATTTTGTCGGTTTTGTTTACACATTTATTGGGCCACATTGGAACTTGCCTTGGGCCGCATGCGGCCCGCGGGCCGCGGGTTGGACACCCCTGATTTATAACTTAACCCAACAGATAAGAATTTACTGGTATGTTTTTACGATAGTTCTGTATAATTGACAGGAGTTTTAAAAAAATCCATTAAAATATTTGATATATTTATTCCTCTCTCCGATTTTATATTACTCACGGATTTCAATGTTAAACCAGCGACACTACAATTTCGTATGTCCCATCTTTAAGGGGATGTAGAAAAAACGTGTACAATTCTTGTATAATGTTAAAAAATTAACTGTTACTTTGACAGCATCATTTACAACTAAATTTAATAAATGAGAGAGATACACGAGGTACAGAAAAAGCTCTAGAATTTCTTTTCCTTAAATTTACGATTTATGTATCCGTTTGTCATAAAAATCTATCTTTCCACTTTTTTCCCGAGACTACAAATATTCGAGTACAAAGTAACCGGTTTCGACTTACTTCTACTTAATTAAGAAGTAGTTAAATAATTAAGCGATTAGGGAATTGGGGACATAAACAAAACCCTGATGAAAGAGCCGAAATTTTACTTAAACAAAAGCTTAACTGAACCATCTCTAGCAGAGTACAGTGGAAACTGATTTCTTCGTATTATTAATGGAATAAAGACAGAAATTTTTCCAGTTCAATGAGAGTGACCGAAAAGTTGTAAATTTTGGAAATTTCTGAGGACACTTGGTCCTAAAACCAATTAGTTAGAAAACAAATGACTATTAGGTTTAACATATTTAGATTTTTACAGCTACGGAGAGAAACGTTTAAAATCTACAACAGCCCAGTCGTGTCCTTTGAGATACTAGTGATGCGACAAAAGAGAAATTTGACAATGACTGGTATTGGCACCCTCGGGATTTGGAATTCTGCAACCGTCTTCGATTCCATCCATTAGCCACTCGTAGGGAGCTATTTGACTAAGTGCATTGTTTTAAGATTTAAAAAGTAAAGAATATTTTATATTTTTATGTACGTTTCTTTATTCATACAATTGAAGAATATTTTGTACTCGGTATATATCCACCACACATTTTATTTCACCGAGTAAGTTTTTATTATTTTATTTTTAATTGTAGCCCTTATATCGTGGCTAGCGATTCGGAATATAATTGTGATATTAAAAATGCATTTAGAGAAGTCTATGGTTTTTACTGGCTTATCGAATAAACGATACCACTGGACTCTAGACCAGGCATGACCAACATACGGCCCGTCTAATGAATTTATGTGGCCCGCGATCAATCTTTCAATATTAGCTACTCAAGTTCGAATAGCTCGATGAAAAATTCTGACGCCTAAAAAAATAAAAAGTCAACTCGTGCGTTTAGGGTTAACCCTCCATTACAAATCGTAAGTACAGCGTAGAATGTTGATAAAGCATGATATTGTGAAAAATGTATGTGTAATCTCTATGTACAATTTAGTCTCTACGGGTGACACCACAATGAGATCTCGCACCACCTCAAAATCTTCCTATGGCAGCCTCTGGTTCGGCCCATGGAAAAAGTTTTCTTTCCAATTCGACCCGGAGGCAAAAACTGTTGGCCACCCCTGCCCTAGACCATCACTGATGCGCAATTGACTGATTGCCCCTGGATGTCGGCTTCTTACAGAAACACAACTTCCCTATCATCAAATGTCAAGGCACTCCACTGGAGTATATTGAAGCTCTTCAACAGTTGCAAAGTTCTAAAAGTTTGCACTAGAGACGAAGTTCTAAAAGTTTGCACTAGACACGAAGGCCCATATTAATTAACTTCCAGCAAATTAAAATGAAAGTTTATAGTTTATTTTGCAACTCAAATATTTAGTGCTTCTGTGGCAGATGCTCTGTAAACTTGCTTAGAGTTGCAATTTTCACAGTTTACAGGATGTGAAGCGACTGTCGAGTTTCTTCGTGATATAGACAGATATATATCAATAAATTTGCTTGTTTATGTAAACATTTGTTGTGTATAGAAAGTTTTTAATTTAAGATTTTGTTTCAGGCTTTTCGATATCCTTAACATTTAAAAAATCCATTTGCTAGGAACTTTAAGGCACCTTTGAGAGTTTCAAATCAACATTTGTGGTGGCCCTTTCTGACCAAAATAGAAGATGGACTCCAATAGTTCGCATTTGAGAATGGACAACTGATCACGACACAGGTTTTATTTGCCTAAAAGACAAATGCAACTTCTCGGGATGCAACAATAATTCTCGGTGTGGCATCAACAAGTTCTAGATTACATCAACATTTTCACACCAAGATAGTTCTTTCTTGGACATGATTTTGAAACACGAGAGATGGAAAAGCCTCTTGAAGATGCAATAACAGTGGATACAGCACATGAAGATCATAGATACCATCTAAGTTCAGCAAGAGTGCATTTAACAGAATTCTCAATGAATGCTGTAGAGCATATGGCTGAATTTGTGGTCAAGAGTCTTTAAAGGGTATTTCTTGCATGTTATTTGTTCCAAGACAAGTGACTCAACTTTGCGCCTCTTAATGTTTCTTTGTTCAGATATGGCTTCAATATTTTACTTGTGACAAAACCGGTGATTTATAGCTTTCAGCGCACTTCATAATATCGATAAGAAATTATTTGACGTCACATTGCATTCAATTTTGGTAATTAAATAGGAATGGCTTGAAAATTCTTCCTTAGAGACGGGCGATAAATATTCGAACCGACAGAGAGCAGAAGTGTCCACAAATGGAGCCTCATCTCCGAAAAAGTTGTGGAAAAATTCTCCGAATATAATAAAATATTACATAAGCATGTAAAATATGTATCTAGTATCTAATTTGTTCAGTGACCCTTTCAAACTTTCATCTATCTCTTATGGGTTCCTAAATCATAAATCAGGAGTTCCCAAAACCATAAATCAGGGATTCCCAACGGGGTCGATACCGAATCCCTGATTTTGGAAGTAAAATCCAAGCGATTTCCAAGTAAAATTTTACTTGATTTTCTTTTTTTAGGGGAACTGGTAATAAAGTGGTCCTAACCTTCAGTTTTATTAGAACTTATTTTATGAAGAGTTTGTGATATAGAATAATAATAGTACAATATGGATCGTTGGTCATGATGAAATAAATGATCGCCAAAATTAAAGCAAACAAAAAATGGATGGTGTTTGGCATTTGATGTATAGCCACCATCAAATCAATTGATACTGATATTATTCTACATTTTTGTGACATTAAACAAATGCCTTAAAAAATTACATTCCTTTGTTAAAGGAATATAATTGACAATTTCGTTAACTTAATTTTAACATAAATAATTTTTTTAATGTGTGAAACTCTTTATTTTCTCTTGATCATATATTTCTCAATTCCGACAATTAAGGGTTTTTTTTTAACTCTTAGCCCCGTGTGCACTCAGAGGGCCTTTTTAGTAAGCTCGGCCAGGCCCACAATGGAGTGTGGCACGACCACTCCGAAAGATCCTTGGAGTTCGGCCTATCGTATTCGATCCCCAGAGCGATGGGCTCGATTAAACTGGCCGTTGACAATTAAGGGTTATATAGCACTACTCGATATACATAAGTAAGAATTTTTAATGCCTTATTGTAATCGATACTTACACAAAATTGTTAAAATATTTTGGTTAAGCGGCTTTTGTTTGGTCCTTTGCCCGCAAGCTTTAGGGCAACTTTGAGGTTGATTACCTGTCACACTTGGAAATAGCAGGTGTTAGTTAATGTTGTATCCGGTCGACCGGAAGTTGAAAAGCCTGAACAGATATATTCGATACTCCACCCATCCGGAAGTGCTCATACGCAATCGAGCATTCCCACGGGGTGTTCAGTACAGTATGTCGAAACAGGAGTAATGTATTAAAAATTAAATTGTTACAAAAATTTTCCTTATGTATACATTAGGAGTAATTAATTTTATATTGTCCAAAGAATATTAATTCAATTCACAGTAAAGAATTTCTAAGAAGGAAAGAAAAAAACTAAGATTTTGAATTTTACAAGATGCTGAAGTAAAATTTCTAATAGAAAAAAAAAGATTGGGTTGATATCTTTAAGACGAAGTAACCAGGAAGGACCTTCTACCCAAAATAACTCTGTATTTAAATATTATACACTTGAAGAAAGCTCAGAAAACGCCACTTTTTGACCAAGCTTGATTTTATTGGTATTACGGCAACGTGACACGTGGGCCATATACCAAGGGAGAGGGCCTCCCTGGAGGTCATTTATGGGAAATTGGCCCCTATTTCCTAACATGAAGAAAACCCGGAAAACTCCACGAGGCCAGCAAGTTGGTGACGTGGCAACTCGAAGCAACCAACTTCCAGAACTTGAAGTAAAGTTTTTTCTTGAAATTTCTCGTTCTATGGTTATTTAGATTTGGAAGTTCTCTGGAATTAGAGTCTGGTAGGATCCATTTAACACCGTTAATTCAATAGGAGAGATTTTACTGAGATACTGTGCGTGTCTAAGACAAAAAGAAAATAAAATTACCATGTGCTTAGCTAAACTTATACATTTATGCATATTATATTTTATACATAAAAGCGCATTAAATTATTATGCTTAAGCATACGTAAATGTATAAAATCTATTATCTTACGTAACATTAAATTAAAGCATTAATAGTTATAAGCTACTTTAAAAATCGACACATTGATAAATTCGAGAGAAAAATTAATTAATTAAATAAATTAAGGAGAAGAAAATAAAAATAGAATTATTATTTGACAACTTGTAAAATATAAATCATTAGTAAAATTTTAAGTTAAGAATGATAAATAAGGGAATGGAAATGAAACATTGGACGTAGATATATGATAGGAAGAGATGGAGTCATCAGAATGATCAAGCCAATTTGTAAAGGAGGAAGTTGTGATGGATGAAACCAACTTCCTCCGGATGAAGATTTATGAAGATTCTGACGTGATGGAAGATTCTTGTATCAAAATCAACTAAATAGCTTTCCATCTTTATCATTCTCCTATTTTTATGTCCATATTTACAAGCTTATAAACGTGTAATGTGGGTTATAAATCTGTAAATTATACAGTAAACAGTTTTTTTTTCTGAAGAAATTTACACTTTTACATCCAAAATATACACAAATTAATGTCGAAGATGCACTTTTGTGTACACAATTTTTTACGAATTTAAAAAGAAAAAAATATATATATATACAGGTATATACATGTATATATATTTTAAGTGAGTAGAATTGTATACATATGGCTGAATTTGTGGTCAAGAGTCTTTAAAGGGTATTTCTTGCATGTTATTTGTTCCAAGACAAGTGACTCAACTTTGCGCCTCTTAATGTTTCTTTGTTCAGATATGGCTTCAATATTTTACTTGTGACAAAACCGGTGATTTATAGCTTTCAGCGCACTTCATAATATCGATAAGAAATTATTTGACGTCACATTGCATTCAATTTTGGTAATTAAATAGGAATGGCTTGAAAATTCTTCCTTAGAGACGGGCGATAAATATTCGAACCGACAGAGAGCAGAAGTGTCCACAAATGGAGCCTCATCTCCGAAAAAGTTGTGGAAAAATTCTCCGAATATAATAAAATATTACATAAGCATGTAAAATATGTATCTAGTATCTAATTTGTTCAGTGACCCTTTCAAACTTTCATCTATCTCTTATGGGTTCCTAAATCATAAATCAGGAGTTCCCAAAACCATAAATCAGGGATTCCCAACGGGGTCGATACCGAATCCCTGATTTTGGAAGTAAAATCCAAGCGATTTCCAAGTAAAATTTTACTTGATTTTCTTTTTTTAGGGGAACTGGTAATAAAGTGGTCCTAACCTTCAGTTTTATTAGAACTTATTTTATGAAGAGTTTGTGATATAGAATAATAATAGTACAATATGGATCGTTGGTCATGATGAAATAAATGATCGCCAAAATTAAAGCAAACAAAAAATGGATGGTGTTTGGCATTTGATGTATAGCCACCATCAAATCAATTGATACTGATATTATTCTACATTTTTGTGACATTAAACAAATGCCTTAAAAAATTACATTCCTTTGTTAAAGGAATATAATTGACAATTTCGTTAACTTAATTTTAACATAAATAATTTTTTTAATGTGTGAAACTCTTTATTTTCTCTTGATCATATATTTCTCAATTCCGACAATTAAGGGTTTTTTTTTAACTCTTAGCCCCGTGTGCACTCAGAGGGCCTTTTTAGTAAGCTCGGCCAGGCCCACAATGGAGTGTGGCACGACCACTCCGAAAGATCCTTGGAGTTCGGCCTATCGTATTCGATCCCCAGAGCGATGGGCTCGATTAAACTGGCCGTTGACAATTAAGGGTTATATAGCACTACTCGATATACATAAGTAAGAATTTTTAATGCCTTATTGTAATCGATACTTACACAAAATNAGATCTTTTAAATAATTTTATAAGAAGTTTTCTGAAAATTTTCAAAAAAATTATTTTAAAATGAACCAAAAACGGTATTAAAATCTTTTAAAATTAACAAAAAACTGTATTAAAATCTTCTAAAATCAACTAAAAATTGCATTAAAATCTTCTAAAATTAACCAAAAACTGTATTAAAATTTTCTAAAATTAACCAAAAACTGTATTAAAATCTTCTAAAATCAACCAAAAACTATTAAAATCTTCTAAAATTAACCAAAAACTGTATTAAAATCTAAAATCAACTAAAACCGTATTAAAATCTTCTAAAATCAACCAAAAAAACTGTATTAAAATCTTTTAAAATCAACTAAAAACTGTATTAAAATCTTCTAAAAAACAATAATATTTTTCAGATTTATTATCTAAAAATTCATTTAAAAAATGACAATAACACTTTAAAAACCATAAATAAAATCTTTAAAAAATTTTAATATAAAAAAATTCTCTAAAAAATCATAATTAAAATTTTAAAAAAATAAATTTATATACACTGAAAAATATAAAGAAAAAAAAATATTTAAATTTAAATAAGAATTGATTCTTTAACTCAATTTATTTATTTATTTATTTATTTAGTTCCTTCTCTAAGAAAATGTATAAAGTAACAAACAAATCGATAGGCGTGTTACACGAACAAATTTTCTTAAACTGCTTCTAAAGTATAGTAATTTATATGATTTGAACATTAGCCAGATATTTTCTTATTTCTATACAGTAGCTGGGGAGATGATATATTTTTACAGTTACGAATTATATACGGTTTTATCTGTCCAGGCGTGAAAACGTTAGAAAAATAAAAGATTGCTGGAATAAAAACGACCGCAATATTACATATGTGAGTGTCTTTTATGTCATCTAGAGTAGCTGATAGACGAAAATGTGTCATAAATCTTTGGTGACAGTTTGATTTCCCCCCTCTTTTTCCTTATTCACTCTTTCCTAAATTGAGAAAAATAATTTTTTTTCTTCCTTTTTTAGCTATAGAAACTTTGGCTTTCTAAAATTTAATGAAAGTGTATACTGTTTAGTAGATTTTTATTATGTGTAAGACTATCTGAACATAAAAATATTTATATAACTATACTTTGTTCAGTGTATTTTATGTGTAAGAAGACTGTACATAAAATATCTATACAGAAACGCTTGTATACACGCTGGATATAATAGGTGTATGAAATATGCATAAAATATAAACCTGATAAGCGTATTTTATGCATACAATGAGTAACTTTTCCGTGCCCATCGTAGGTTAGGTCAAGCCCACAATGTAGAAACAATAGATACGCCCGTTCTGCGTATGTATTAGGTACTGTACGCAGGACTTTAATATGTACAATGCAATAGCATATGCATGCAATACATTAGGTAAACGAAAATGTGCTCATACGTGCATACAAAATAATAGTCGCACAATACATACATATAGTACAAATATAGTGTAATATATACAATAGGTGTATACTATATATAAATATACGATATCAAGATGGAAATTTACGATACATTTTAGATTTCTGCTCAGCACTTGTATGTTAAAGTAAATTTTAATTGTATGCATATACAAGCATACATATTTAGGTAAGCATACTTATACCTGTACTTACGAATAACACAATATGTATAGGGCCTGCCCATAAATTATGTAACACAGATATGAATGGGTGGTTTTACAGGTAATCATTACTGTGCGTTACAAGAGAATGAAAGTGTTTACAAGAACATTGGGTAATGCTAGGATCTCAGAATGATTCATTTTTATTTCTAAAGTGTCGCGTAGGGAATCGTGTTACGCACGCTACACATGTAATTAATAAAATATAGTATCGTTCGATACCTCGTGCTGTGTATGATTCCTTAGTACATTTAAGGGGTGTTACGAACAGAGTGTTACGAAGCGTTACAGACAATGGGATAAAAACAGGTTACGTGGTTTTTGGACGAATCCATATAGTACAGTACATGCATACAATTCAATAGAGGAATTTACGATGAAAATGTAATACTTTTTGTATGAAATTTATATATTCTTGTTTATGACTAGGAATCTCCTTACATGTATAAAGCTTCTCATGAATTTTTATCTAGGCTATTTCTATATAACATATTTTTATGTAATCATGTGTTTCTTCCAGTTGATATATTTCCATATAACAGATATATATATATATATGTAAGATAACATTAAAAGATTAATTATAATGGCAGAGGAGGTTCAAGCATCAGGGAATTCGGGCATTCGAAAAACCCAGGAATTTTTCAGGGGAAGGTTTTCCCTGATATGTCAGGCTCCATCCTTCATCCTTCATTAAAGCGAGGTTGGATAAATAAATCCACGATAGGTATAGATCTATCGTAGATTTATTCATCTTGCTTTGAAAAAAATGTAAAAAGGGCCCGCTTAGAACCCGCTTAGGGCCCACGGGACAAAAACAGTCCCTCTTCGATATAAAATCTCTGCATATCTCTACGATTCTATGTAACTTTATACATAAATTACGTTAATTTTTTAATATTATATATAATTCACATCGTTTTTACATGCGTTAATACTATAAAAAATAAGTTTCAAAAATATAAAATTAATTTTTATATAAATTTTAACGAAGATTTATTAATATTTTCTAGTATTTCGAAATACCAATTAAAGTCGTCTCCCATTAAAATTTATAAATTACAAAGGAATTGTTTTTAAAATAATTGTTTTTTTTAAATATATATTTAAAAGTTTTAAAAACATTTAAAAACACGATTTTTAAAATTCTACTTTGTAAAATAAGATATAAATTTCATTGTTTAAACGCTGTTGAAGACAGTATCGCATCTGGAAGGATAAAGTGGCTAACGTAGTGGACAGTTAAAAGCTATACAGGACATATATAAATTCAAACTCAAACGTTTTCGATTTCAGGAGAAAGTACTACAAACGTTTCAACCGAAAAAATCAAACTTTTAAAACATTTTTACAATAACAATCAAAATTTTCAAGAATTCAAGTTTTTCGACGTTCTTCAACATTTTTAAACAAGATCCCATAACTAAACCGAAAGATATAAAAATTCCAATCAGTTACACAAACAAAATTTTAACTTTTTAAAAGAAAAAAAAAAGAAAAAAAGAAGAAGAAAAAGAAAAAAAAAAGTTGGATAGATTTCATCAAGGGACTGCAGAGGATTTCTCCTGAGGACGTAATACTCTTAGAAAGATGCAAAGAGTGAAGTAACGAGAAGGAACTTTATGTGCAAATTGTTTTCAGCACTTGGGCGTATCGATTTTAAGCATCTTTCTGTTCTTGCAACAAGAAAGAAAAAGGTTGCAACAGCTGTGCAACTCGGAGTGAAGTTTTGCCTACGGAGAAGAAGAAGAAGAAGAAGAAGAAGAAGTCGAGTTTTGCATGCAAGACGTGGAACATATTACATTTCGACAGTGATTTTGGTACACTTTATCTGTCTTCTCCAATTTCTATTTTTTCTTCTTTGTCGTCTTTTTTTTTCTTGGTCATATTCTAGAAATTGTCAACGAACTTGAAAGACGAAATGCGTTATTACGAAACTTTGAAAAAATTTATTTTCTTCTATCTTATTTCAAGAAAATTCATAATATATATATATTTTTTTTTCCTTACCCTTATATCTTAATATATTAAATTCAAATATAATTGATTGAATTCTTGAAAATTATGTTATTTTGAATAAATTAGATAGAAATTTTCTCTTATGAATTCATAAATAAATGAATAAATCTTTACCAATTTGAAGGTTTCATACTTCGAATCTTATGATTTCTCTTTTTACTAATCGATTCGTAAATTTATTTCTTTTAAATTTTTGAATAAAATTCTTGAAAAATTGAGATGAAAATAATAATAAATTGTCAGAAAATTATATTTAAAAGTTTTTTTTTTTTTTTTTGGTNGAAAGGAAAAGGAAAAGGACAGAAGACAAAGTGGAAAAATGAAGAAAAGGGAATGGAAAAGAGAGATAAAGTATATATAGAGGAAAGAAGGAAATGAAGATGATAGAAAAAATAACACTGGGAGGATGGAGAGGAATGGAAGAAGAGAGGAGTAAGGAAGTGAAGATGATAGAAAAAATAAAACTGAGAGGATGGAGAAGATTAGAGGAAGAGAAGAGGAAGGAAATGATACTGGAAAAGTGCAAGAGGAAGAGAAAATGAAGGCGAAGAAGAGAAAATGAAGGCGAGAAAGAAGAGTAAGAAGAAATGTAAAATAAATGAGAGGAAAAGAAATAAAAGGGGAATATAAAGGAAAAAGAAGTAAGAGGGAAAATTCTACTTAGAAAGAATAATTGAGAAAATGAAGAGAGAAAATAGAATAACAGTGAGAAATAAGGGTGAGGGAAAGGACAAAGAAATCAGGAATGAGAAAATAAAGGAGGTAGGAAAACGAAACAAGAGGGAGAGAATGAGATACAAAGAAGGGAAATGAGAGAGAAAGAGAAATGAAAGAGGAAGGTAAAGAAGAACATCGAAAGGGGGAAGTTAAAACAAACGAGTGACTTAACTGTAAGACATATACAACACTTCACGTTTAAATAAATCTTCTCTTCGTTGTTTAAACATAAAATCATTATAAAATTCGTTAAAATTCGAAGTGAAAATATTGAATATGTGCCAATCATTGGTATTATTTAAATCAAACAATGGGTAAACCAAAACCAATCTACAGCACAAGAAATGTATGAAGATCTCTTCTACTGCTTTTCAATAAAGAGACTACTGCATTATATCAAAGAATTTTCAGAATTTATGACTTCCGAAGTCTATCTAAAGTCAAAAGATATTAATAAAACATTGTTTAGAGTTATTTCGAACTTTGTAAATCGACCAAAGAACAATATAAGACCGAATCGAAGAAGGATCAATGTAAATTCACATCTACTATAGAAATCAAAAGTTAAAGTAAGGGGGAATGCATTTATTGACTACCACTATAAATATATATATATAAGAAAAAAATATATATATCGTTCTCATTGAAAAACAGCTATCAAGACTATTTTAAAACAGCAAACGGAGCAAACTGCAAATGTTTTCTTTTTTGTTCATAGAGTCGTGAAGATTTTAAAGTCAGAAAAGGAGTTTACAAATACGACCTGTTTGCCAACAAAGTGAGATTTTTTCATTTTATTTTATATTTTTCTACCTTCCTCCAACCTCTTACAGTCCGTATCTATGTGTTTTTTTCCTTTTTTTATGGTTTGTTTCTTCAAATTTGAAAGTATTAATGCTTCCATCTTTGTAGTAAACACTTATTTTTTTTCCTTCGCTCCTAGTAAAATAGTGTTTTCCCCCCTTCCTAGTATATATATATAGAATAGTTATAAATTATATATATATTTTTATGAGATTATGTGTGTAAATACTTAAACTTACTACTTATTATTAAGTACGAGTTTTTTTATGAGTAATTATTTAAATAGCTTTAATTTGATATATTTTGTATAAAAACTTAAAGTCTGATTGAATTTTATTTTTTTTAGAATATAAAAATGTGATATACTACTTTTTATTTATTTAAAATTCGGCCATATTTATTTAAACACCCATTTGCAAACCGTAACATATGTTTACCTGCTTGTATTAATGAATCTGACCGAATTTTAAATCAAGTAAAATTAATATCTGATATATTTTTTTGGTATATAAATATTAAATTTAAAGTGATTAAATAACTAAAAATAAATTTTTAAAATAATTTCAAACCTCTAAACAACGAAAAATGTTATTCGAAAAAGAACATAAAAACGGTAGCTGTTAGGATGTGGTCGTTGTTTGGAGGTTATTCAGAGATGGCCTTCATTTGGAGGTTTTCTTAAGAGAAGAATCGTTACTGAAAAAAAAATGGCCGCTGTTCAAACGTGGTCGTTGTTTGAAGGTTATTTTATGTGCGTTTTGTTCAAAGAAACAAAAACGTTGTTGAGAAAATGGTCGCTGTTAGAAGTGGTCGTTGTTTGGAGGTTGTTTTATGTGCAGTTTTGTTCAAAGAAACAAAAACGTTGTTGAGAAAATGGTCGCTGTTAGAAGTGGTCGTTGTTTGGAGGTTGTTTTATGTGCATTTTTGTTCAAAGAAACAAAAACGTTGTTGAGAAAATGGTCGCTGTTAGAAGTGGTCGTTGTTTGGAGGTTGTTTTATGTGCATTTTTGTTCAAGGAAACAAAAGCGTTGTTGAGAAAATGGTCGTTGTTGGATGGTGGTCGTTGTTTGGAGGTTGTTTTATGTGCATTTTTGTTCAAGGAAACAAAAGCGTTGTTGAGAAAATGGTCGTTGTTGGATGGTGGTCGTTGTTTGGAGGTTGTTTTATGTGCATTTTTGTTCAAGGAAACAAAAGCGTTGTTGAGAAAATGGTCGTTGTTGGATGGTGGTCGTTATTTGGAGGTTATTTTGCATGCATTTTTGTTCAAAAAAACAAAAACGTTGCTGAAAAAATTGATCGCTGTTAGAAGTGGTCGTTATTTGGAGGTTATTCTGTGCACATTTTTTGTTTAAGGAAATAAGAAAAAAAACGTTTTCTCGAGAAAATGCCCGTTGTTGAAAGGTGAATGTTCTAGTTTATTTATTAATATTAAAATACGTATAAACAGTTAAAAATAATATTTAAATTTTCTTTTACTTTTTTCTTATTAGTAAGTACGAATCTATATTTCTCAGTTCGCAAATTAGTGTGTGTGTGTGTGTATATAGGCTATAAGCTTGGATAAATTTTAAATAAATTAAAATTAATATTTGATATTTTCATATTTTATAAGGTTAAAAACCTCTGAGTTATTATGTTTTTATAAATAAATATAAAATTAAATTTGATTAAATAATAAAAAAATAAATACAGAAATTTTAAATCCATTTTATATTTATGATAAAATCATAAATTTTGGAAATTTATCAGCATTAGAAATGTATTTATTTATGAATTCTATGGTTTATTCTTCTATATTTGAAGTAATTAATGCTAATTTCTTTATAGTAAACACATTTCTTTCCCCCATTCCTAATAAAAAGTGGTTTCCCCCTCCATTTTTCCATGTATTTTGTTATAAATTATATATATTTTTAGCAGAATTATATATTTTAGAATATATAAATTATCTTGATAATTTTATTACTTTATTTATTTAAAAAAAATAAGAATTTAATACTGTTATTTTAATTTTTTTGAAGTGTTTTTTATAACAAAGATATTCAGATTTTCAACAAGTAGCTCGCGAATCCCAAATAAGTTATAAATTATATAATATGATAATAAGGTTGGGAGAAAAATGTAGTGTGTAATTTTTTTTATTGTAGTAAATAAGTTTAATAATATTAAATAATAATTAATAATAAATATTTAAAAAATTATCTTTAACACAATTGTAATTTTAAAAATGTAGGTAGCCCAAAAGTCCGTTAACCAAGTTAATTGACTTTTGAGCAGTCTTGTGTTACATGTTAATTTTATTATTATTAATTCTAAAAAAAATTGTTAAATACATTTTTTAAAAATATTTTTAAAAATTCAAAAAAGTTAATTATTTTTTATATTTTAATTTTTTTAAACTTTTATCAAAATATTAGAATATTTATATATTTCACGCGAGAAAAACAGAAAGAGAAAAGGCAGGAAATAAAGATGATTATTGTCAGTTTTGACAAAAATTAAATATAATTCTATATAATTATTATAATAATTCGGTTTTCTTGGATTGAAAAGCAATAAGGAAAATAAATTTAATTACATATGAATTAGTTTATTCAGTATTTTCACTTGACAAAGTACAGGATTAATTTTGTCTAATGAATTATACTACCTTACATTAACGTTTAAGAAAACGAAAATATTCTTGGACATAATTTTATAATATTTGTCAAGTAAATTGTTATAAATGTCCTTCAGGGGACGGAGAGTAAAGATGGGATTTTAAGTTTAAAGTTTAAAACAAAGGAGAGGAAAGATGAGGTAATTTGAAACGAAAGAGAAGAACAGAAGGAAGTGAGAGAAAGGAAAAGGAAAAGGACAGAAGACAAAGTGGAAAAATGAAGAAAAGGGAATGGAAAAGAGAGATAAAGTATATATAGAGGAAAGAAGGAAATGAAGATGATAGAAAAAATAACACTGGGAGGATGGAGAGGAATGGAAGAAGAGAGGAGTAAGGAAGTGAAGATGATAGAAAAAATAAAACTGAGAGGATGGAGAAGATTAGAGGAAGAGAAGAGGAAGGAAATGATACTGGAAAAGTGCAAGAGGAAGAGAAAATGAAGGCGAAGAAGAGAAAATGAAGGCGAGAAAGAAGAGTAAGAAGAAATGTAAAATAAATGAGAGGAAAAGAAATAAAAGGGGAATATAAAGGAAAAAGAAGTAAGAGGGAAAATTCTACTAAGAAAGAATAATTGAGAAAATGAAGAGAGAAAATAGAATAACAGTGAGAAATAAGGGTGAGGGAAAGGACAAAGAAATCAGGAATGAGAAAATAAAGGAGGTAGGAAAACGAAACAAGAGGGAGAGAATGAGATACAAAGAAGGGAAATGAGAGAGAAAGAGAAATGAAAGAGGAAGGTAAAGAAGAACATCGAAAGGGGGAAGTTAAAACAAACGAGTGACTTAACTGTAAGACATATACAACACTTCACGTTTAAATAAATCTTCTCTTCGTTGTTTAAACATAAAATCATTATAAAATTCGTTAAAATTCGAAGTGAAAATATTGAATATGTGCCAATCATTGGTATTATTTAAATCAAACAATGGGTAAACCAAAACCAATCTACAGCACAAGAATCCTTATGTAGATTGACAGAAGGCACCAACGAGTCTGGATCGAAGGAAAGTTAAACAATGGAGAGAAGATCCATGCTGTTCTTCACATCTGACTAAACACTGCCGGGACAAAAATAAAAATAAAATAAAAAAAATAAATAGAAAAAAAAGGAATAAATCTTTATTCATTGTGAATGAACTGATTGAAATACATCAGAAAATTACCCAACCCCGTTGTAACGCTAACTGTGAAAGAAGTTAGAAAAGGAATGCAATTTGATTAGACTGAAGAATTGTTTAGTGGAGGTAAATAGAAAGAAAACGTGATTAAGAGGAAAAATAAAGTTTCTTTTAAATCAATACTATTTTTCTAAATCTGAAAGTATACCCCCTAAAGTAATTACATTACTAACTGATGTGTTGACGTACAAAAAAAGAAAGAAAAAAAAATATTAAAAAAAATCACTCTTCGAAATTGTCATTAGTTTGGCTATCTTAAGAAACAGACAGACGAACGTACAATAAGATGAAATTAATCTCTTACAAGAGATTAAAAGGCGTTAGTTAGCAGGTATTCTCCTTTATTTAGTTGTATAATTACTAAAAATATTTAATTTAATCCTTTAAAAAAAAATGATGTAGATTCATCATCCTCCGCATCCTGCCTCTAATTATCACTCGCTTATCGCTCTAAACCTTTTTGTTAAGATATTAAACTCTGCTTAAATGGGGGTTAGAAAAATTCAATTTTTAGAAGTTATTATGCAAATTAGCTTATTTATTTGATGAATTTTTTTTACTTACATAGCAGTATATCTTTATATGTATATATATATTTTTTTTTTCTTCTTTAGGAGAGTGAGAAGGAGGAGGAGGAGAATTATATATAAGATATTGAGAATTGCTAGCTGTGAGGTTATTGTAACTTGGAATGATGTAATTAATCTCTCAGAAAGGTTCGTTACTTCCGTTTTCGAGACAAAATGACGTCAACAAAACGGAAATAGTTTAATTTCCACAATCTGGAACGGTACAATGAATACTGTGAATGGAAGGTTGTCTGTTTGTGATGCTTCGTTGCTTTCTATCATTTTGCTAGAAGGTAACTCGCTTTAATAGCTTCAAGAAAACACCAGCAATCCCCTTTTCACTTTTCTAAAGAACAACTATAACTTAGATTTATATTATATATTTTTTATTTTTTATTTAATATAATTGAATTATACAAAGTTTTCTTATGTTTGGAAACTTATAATTTTTTTCCTCCTCTAGAAAAATTTCACGTGTAAAAGTTAAAAGAAAAATTTAATAAGATTTAAATCTCTAATAGTTTTTTTTTCTTTTTTAAATATCTTACATGAAAAATATATTATTTTATTCGAAATTTCAATATTTTTATCTATAAAATAGATTTGTTCGTTTGTCTGTCCGTACACTTGAGAGAATATCATAAAAATAATTTAAATTAATAATTTTTAGGAGTCATAATTATACTTTTTCACACTAAATCTCATCGAAATAAGCATAAAACAAAAAAACCCATTAAAATTAATAAAATTTTCTACTAAAAATTAATTTTCAGAATATAAAAAAATAAAACTCATTAAAAATATATTTTTACATATTTTAAACATTAATTTTTTAAAATCAAATTAACCAATTAGGAAGCCATATTAAGTAATAAAAACATAAAAATATGTTTTAAAAAAATCACAAAAAAATTATATCATTTAATCTAAATTTTTTATAATTTATATATATATATTAAATGCTTGAAAGATTTTCAATAAAATCGAACACGTTTCTTATACAGGATTCTAAAAAAACTCTAACATCTTTCAAGATTAGAGTCTCTCTCTCTCTCTCTTTATATATATATATATACTTTTTGTTTCTTCCAAAAAAATAAAAAAATATAATACAAATATGTCCTTGAAAGATTTTCCTATTTATCTCAACATTTTCTGTTTTATTTTTAAAATCAGATACAATATTTCCTATCTATACTTGTACTTTCTTTAGTCATTTATTGGTATTAGTAGTCCCCATCATTCCTAAAAAAATCAAATTATATATATAAATCCTATGGGGTGTTCTTCTACTTTCACTTGTATACTTTTATATTATTACTATTATTTTTATTTTATTCCCTTCTAAAAAAAAAAAAAAAACTTTTATAAACTCTTTTCCTTATCCTGCTTAAGCATTTACTGGTTTATATATATATATATATATTATTGATTGTTTCTATGCTGATTAATAAAATTTGTTTAAATAATTCAAGTTAACACCTAAATAGGGGCCAGTTTTCCATAGAAAATCCTCTCGGAAGCATCCCCCCTCGGTAGATCGCCCACGTATCACTTTGCCGTAAACGAATAAACCAAAGCTATACAACGGGAGAAGGTATCCAATAGATTCGAATCGATTCGTTCGCGAAAATTTATGAGATGACCCGGACTCGAGCGCGGATTCTCTTCCCCCAGAGCGTCAGAATGACGCCTTTACCAGTCTGTACGTCTACAGGCCGATTAAACAAAGTTTAATCAAATTAAATACAAACAACTAAACAATGCTAATTAAAATACATTAAATTAACATATATCTCTCGACTGACGAGTGACGATAGTTAATTTTATTTGTAACCATCAGAAACAAGTACCGAAACCTTAAAAACATCGAAACAATCAAAAATCAAATCAAGTTGAAACAAATATAACCGTTAAAACTGATTAAAATTAAAGGAAAACACCGTAAATTTCACGTAAAACCACAGTTAACTGCCCTAATTATTTAAAAAAAAAACAAAGATAACACAACAAAACCGAAATAACCAATTAAAATCCCGTGTCGATAATGTAATTAAATCAAACGTAACCTTAATTAAACTATGTTCCAAATAAAGGAA
>NW_019385261.1:180985-183996 GCF_000671375.1 Centruroides sculpturatus
CCGAAGTACGCTATATATATATTATTTTTCTTTTTAAATTTTTTAAAATTTAATTTAAATTGAAAGTGTCTTAATTAATTATCTTTAAATTATTCTTAATAATCTCTTTAAACATTATTTTAAACTTAAAAAGTTTTTTGATATTAAAAAAAAATTGTTATTTTAATTAATATATGACAACAGACAGCCATGACAGACTCCTAAAATTATTTTTAAATATTATTTTCTTCTATAAAAACTCTTAGAAACTCTCCTTGAAAGTTCATTTTATAATAATAATTTTAAAAAGCTACTTTAAAATGCATAAAAAAAAGTCCATAACCTTAAAAAAAAATCACTTATAAAACAATAATTTAATTTTTTATATTTTAAAATAAAAATAAAAAAACACTTAATTTTTATAAGTCAAAGAAAGCAAATTTAATGCTTTAAATGTGTTAAAAATATATAATTTTGTTTTTAAATTGAAAGTTTTATATATTTTTTGATATCAAAAATGTTTTATATTCATTAGTAAATGACAGACTATTATGACAGCCTCCTAAATTATTTTTAAATATTATTTTCTTCTAAAAAGTTTATTAGAAACTCTTTTTAAAAGTTAATTTTCTATAATGTTTTTTTTAAAAAGTCAAATATTTCTTTTTAAAATATACAAAAAAACAATATAATCTTTAAAAAAGTTAGTGAGGAAGATAGTAAAACTTTACTTAATCTTATAAAATTAAAAAACAAATCAATTTTTATACTGTGGTAAAAAGTCAATTTAGACCTTAAAATACCCTAAAAAATGCATAAAATTTTTAAAAAATTGTTAAATTTAACAATTTTTTAAAAAGACCATCCAATAAAACTACTTTCTAATTAATCATAAAAGAAAATAAAAGCGTTTTATTTTGCTTTTTTTGAAAATGATCATCAATTTATATAAATGTCTCTCCTTTTCTTTCAATTCATTTTAGTTTTTTAGAACCACTTTTGGTTTTTTCATTTTTAGAATGGAGCCAATAAAACTCTTATTTAATTTGAAAATTTTATTATTAGAATTATATATTTATACATATTTTTAATGGTTTTTAGTTATTAAAAGAGTCTACAATAATACCAGACAAGAGGAAGAAGAAAGGTAAGAGAAATGAATTTCTTTATCCATAATTTTTGTAGACAAACATCTAATAAAATACAATTAAGAAGATAAAAGATAATGGAGTAGAGTTTCTCATAAAGTTTTAAGTAAATATAGCAAAAGTACTCATTAAATTTAATATATGATAAGTAATAAAATAATGTAGAATGTCTTCTATTTACAATAATACCAGACAAGAGGAAGAAGAAAGGTAAGAGAAATGAATTTCTTTATCCATAATTTTTGTAGACAAACATCTAATAAAATACAATTAAGAAGATAAAAGATAATGGAGTAGAGTTTCTCATAAAGTTTTAAGTAAATATAGCAAAAGTACTCATTAAATTTAATATATGATAAGTAATAAAATAATGTAGAATGTCTTCTATTTACAATGAAACAAAAGCCGTATTTTACTTTATTTATCATAAGTTCTATTCACATTTTGATAATTAAGATAAAATCATTTTTTTCTTTTCTTTTTAAACAAAGATATTGCAATAACTTTATTGATTTTAAGTATATTATCTCAAGTACTTACAATAAGTACTCTTGAAGGAATGGATATATGTATGTATATATATATATACACATTGTGTAAGCAAGTACATGGGTCTGTCTCTAAGGAGTTTTCAATGATTAATTAACAATTTGGAGTAGTTTTAATGCTTTTTTTTATTATTTAAATCTGTTATAACTTAATAAAAATCTTAATAAGATATAAAATTCAAAGATATTAAGCTGTAACATGGAAAAGATTCACTGTTAGTTTGTGTGATTATGTTAAAATAAATCTACAGATTTATAAGGTTTTTAAGCTTTTTTAAATTTTGAAAGGATTAAGAATGTATTTTTTAATGTTTCTATTTAGTAAATTCATGTTTTTTAATGTAAAATTAAACAAAATTTGTGCTTTTACAGCAATCTATCTGAGTAGTTAACAGTTTGGTGTAGATGTTTAATAGGTTTTTATAGGTTTTCTAATGATGAAAAGTGTTTTAAATTGTTAAAATTTCAGAAAAATTTTAGATAAATTAATTTTTAATTATATATTTTAAAGATATTAAAGATTTTAATGCACAAATTTAAGAAATATGATGTATAAAACCAAAAATTTCATTATTACTTTATGTAGTAAGTCTATATTAAGTCTGTTAATATAATATGAAAGTATAAAAGTTTATAAATAAATTTTAAGAATTTATAAGCAAGATATTTATGATACTTTACTAAAAAATAAATAAAATTGTGTTTTTATAGCAATTTTTCTTAAGTAATTAATAAATTTGGAGTGAATTTCTACATTTTTTACAACCTTTTTAATGGATAAAAGTATAATAACTTGATAATTTTTTTTGAAATTTCTAGATATATTCAATTCTAATAGCTTATAAATATTAAAATTTTTAAAGTATAAAGCTAAAAAAGTTTATTTCTGGTTTATATAGTAAATCTATACAACAAAGCTTTCAATATAATTTGAAAGTAGAGAAATTTATAAGCAAATTTTTAGCATTTATGAGCAATATGTTTATGAAATTTTAGAGAAAAAAATAAGTAAAATAAGAATTTTTACTTATTTTTAATATCTTAAAAGGCCTTAGAGAAGGTAAAGATGGGGATTTTTCCCCATTCCCAGGTCCCCTAAGTAACAAAAGAAGCCATTTCTCAGCCCCAATCCCTATACAAACTCTCCATAAGCTTAATGTAATTGTGTATTTATCATTTTTCATTTTCTTTTACAAGTTATATAATGTTTAAATCTATTAAAATTTGTTAAAAATCCTTTAAATTTTTTAAATAAATTCATTTTTAACAATAAAATTTAAAGTTATTAAAAATATTAAAAGTATAAACCTAGAAAATTATGTTGAAATAAATCAAT
>NW_019385261.1:184373-194630 GCF_000671375.1 Centruroides sculpturatus
TGAAAACTGTCTATTTTTTTTTTAAAAAAAATTTATAACAGATTTTATTATATTTTTTATTATAAATTAAAAAAATTTAATTTTTTTAAATCAAATTATATCAACTTTTAAAGTTTAGAATAAATTAAAGTATAGAAATAATCAAAAAAAGTAGAGTAATGCTTGGTTAAAGTAATTCATAGAATACAAATGTGTTGCAGATTGGGAAACCAATCAAGTGATTCAAACTGTTGGAAAATAGATACCATCAGTCGAGATACTCGTGTTTATTTAACACAATTAGGCTCATTCGAATTCTGTATCAAACTCTCAACTCTTCTGTGTAAATCACTTCACAATTCTTCGTCTTTCATTCATTTACAGAAACTGATTTAAAGTAAGAAAGGATTCAAAATAGATAATTGGGTACAAGTGACAAATTACATTTTAGTATTGGAATTTTATCGAATTTCTTAACAAATATTAAATATATGTGGATGAATTGAAGTGAATATTTGAGTTAAAAGCTTAGTAAAATGATTTATAAAATGCTTTTTCCCCCCTCACTATTTCTCTCCTCCTCTTCATCGCTTATCTATTGATTTTTGATCTGTTCTCTTTCTCTAAGGTTATTCATCTATTTAACGTCTTTAATTATATTTAGAATATTAAAAATCTTCCTCATCCTCATCCTCATCGTGTCCAGATCATATGTTTTATTTACTCTCCCCATTTTCTTATTTATCATCATCGTTTAGTTTTTCGATTTTAACTTTTAAATTTTTTCTTCCTCTTTCATTACCATGTCCTTACAACTGTCAAATATTTTCCTCTTCTTCCTTTCTCCTCATCTTCATTATTCTTCCTTCCTCCTCATCTTCATTATTCTTCCTTCCTCCTCACCTTTATTATTCTTCCTTCCTATTTATTTATAATTATGAAATTTTTTCTCCCTCTTCCTTATTTTCATCATCCATTCAAAGTTTTTCAAATCCTTTCTTTTTTTCTTTCCTTTCTCTTCCTGTTTCTTTTCTTTATTATCATCAATTATCTTCCTTGCCATCTATTAACAGTCATTAAATATTTTTTTCTTTTACTCCTTATCATCCAACAATTTGAATTTTTAAATCTTTTCTCCAGTACTTATCACTAACAGCTGCCTATACAAGATAAGTGGATGATGATGATGATGATGATGATGATGATGATTTAATTTGCGAAATTAAATCACTATAAACAAGAAACAACTTTAAAATGAAGTATAACTAATAATAAAATTAGAATTTTAAAAACTTCTTAACACATTGCAGATGCAAATCTTAAGTGAAAGTTAATTACATTAATCACTCCCTTAAATAAATACATTAAACATATTTAATATCATCAATTTAATTACCGTCATTCAAATTAATTTTAACATTAAAAAGTAATAAATTATAAAATTTAACTTTCAACAAAACTTCAATTTTTCATTACGAAAACTTTAAAATTTTAAATCATTTATTTTCATTCCTCTTTAACGATTGTCGATATTAATTAAGAATCATTACTTTTTAACAAATAAATTTTACGGAATAAATGAAATTTCCAATTAATTGTCAGCTGTAAAATTCATTATCTGTAACACCTGTTCATAGATGATATATTGATAAAATCATTCCTTAGAAAATGCCAAAGGTTATGTATTTCCGTTAATGAGTGTAATGTTTCAATAATTATGAATCTCTTTCTACTTCATTTATTTCTTCTTTTTCCCCCCTCCATCTTCCATCAAATAGATAATAATTTTAATTTTACAAAACGAAAAATTATGTGTGCAGCTGTAACAAATCATTTATTGTAACTTGTCGAGCATTCTCTAGTGTATGACAATCAATCAAGTTGGTGAAGCTCAAGGCTCCTTTTGCTTTGACGATGTCCTAAAGGCGACGAAATTTCAATCGATCGTACACATTTGTACAAACAATTTCTAGATAGGCGCTCCTGAGATAACTTCTATCGAATAATGTTTCACTTTGAAACAAAAATCTGATGAATTCATTCAGTAGCAATGTACAGAAAACGATTGCAATATGCTCATCATTATCGTTCTGTTTTACATATTTATGAATTTTTTTTTTCTTGTTCTTTGTTAAATCTTTTATCTTTCTTTTATTTTTTCTTTTCCTAAAGGGATATTTTAGTCAAATCAAATATTTTAGTTCGCATTTAATCTAAATTGTCAACATTAATTTTCATAAAATTGATTACTTTTGTGTTGGAGGCGCGTTTAAATCTTTTGATTAATTTTACAGTTGCGCATTTATTGCTTGTGCAATGAAAGTAACGTTGTTTTTCAATTATTTTCGTCTGCTTGACGTAATTTTAAATAATTTTGATAGTTACGTTTACGGTTATGTAACAATTATACATTTGTACAAACATGCTTTTAAGCATTATGATGTATTTAATATATAGTTTATTTGCCCTATGTACTGTACGATATCATTAGATTTATGATTATGTGTTTATGTTGTAATTAATTGTTACGTATGTGTATATACTACATCATTAAATCTAACTTGTAAGATTATGAGAATATACAGTATGTGATATACCTTGTAATTATGTCTATATTTATTATACAGTATGTCTACAGTTTATATATATATAAGTTATAACAGTATATATTTGCATATACGATATTATAACGTCACTCATTATACAATACAGTGTATATATTTGATACGATTCTACCTATGTTTAAGTATTTATATACTGTATATATGTAGTACAATTGTATTGATAGTTACGCTTATGTGATATTGTATTTATTCATAACTCTCTACAAACGTGATATACTTATACTGGATAATAACGTTATGGCCATTGATATAGTGACATACAGCGATGCTTAAGATTGTGTGTATAAATCTATGTGTATGTAAGCGCATAGGTATATATATTTATACGATACGTCTCTGACAGGTATGTATATCATGTACTGTACACAATAGATTTATGTTTATACATCAGGCCAGCGCGCGTTTTAAAAGGGTGGTGATGATAAAAATACATTATCTTTTCGGGAATATTTAATGTTTAACCTCTCCCATCCCGAAATTTCCTTGTGCACAGTGTATTTCTTTGGAATAGCTCTATGATATAGCTATATGACATGTATGTAGCACTTAACATAACACTATCACCGTTGTATTAATGTTGATACAGTTATACAAGATTAGTCTTATATGCATGCTCTTGCATATAGGCTATATATCATACTATGTATTCATTCCAAAACCGAAACTATTAACCCTCTACTTACAATAATTATTCTGTATATTAAATTTTAAAAGTGTAATAATATTTTCGACTATAAAACAGCGAAACAATTTAAATCAAAACTTTATGAAACTCTATAAATAAATAAATGCCATAAATATTTCTTCTCACAGTTGAAATATATCGCGCTATAAAATATTTCTTTCTGCACTGGTTGATCCATAAAATATATAACTCGAAATAGGATAGAAAAATAAAGGTATATCCCAATTAAGAAGAATCATGAGGTATATATTTCATATTCTCGTCTAGAGCAGTACATATCTCTTATAATGTGATGATAAATTATTTGGTTATACGTTGGATTGTCGAGTTTTTATTATAAATATTATTGTTTTAATTGCTATTAAAAATAATAATATAGATTTATATAATATATAAAAAGATAAAATAAATGAAATATTAGAAATGGCTTTAAAGTATTAATAATATGATTTAAATGTTATAAATAGTTTAATTTGTTATTGAAAATTATTAAATGAAAATTAAAATAAATTGGTAAAAAGTGCTAAATTATTATTAAAATATTGCTAAAAATTGAATTAAAATAATTGTTAGAATAATAGAAAAATTGCTAAATTATTGCTTAATGAATTGCTAAAAATTATTGCTAAAAATTGCTTAATCTTATAAATATTTGTGTTTAAGAATTTGTTGACTGTGACAAGTGTCTAGTATAGCAGTTTATTGTTGTGCTCGTATTTATGTTATGAAATCCTAATGTTTCTAGACTTTTATACAGTGTTTGTGGTATAACTTCTGTGCAAGAAGGCATATTCAGTACCCCATCCATTCTCCACAGGCGCTTTATTTCGTTGGCTAATTTTAGTGTTTTAGTTTTCAGTTCAGTTCAGTGTATTTATTTTATAAATAATGCAGATGTTTGGAACAGCTATGTCTGATTTTGTTTTGTTTTATCAATGAATATGATGTCTAGTCTTACTTTGTCTGTGATAATAACTCGATTATAATATATTTCGTGCGTGTGTTGTTTCCTACGACCGTCTGAGGTGCATATTTATAATACCTCAGTGTAATTCCTGGGGTATAGCAGGTTCGTGTTTGTTTACAAGCTTTTGATTGATGTATTGATATTTCCTATTTTGTTATATCGATGTAAGTAGTCTGTTTATGTTAAAAGGTTGTAGCCTAATCTGACTGTATTGTATGTTTTAAAATGTTTTGCCTGTAGTTTTTTGTATTTATGATCAATCTATATCTTGTATGGAAATTTTTGTAGATGAGAAAAATGACCGAGTAAGGCAAGGCAATGTATTGATTACAAAGTTATTATTTTGTGATATTATGAATTTGAATAGTTCTGGGACGTTTTATGGAACAATTCTGAAGCATTCCGAGCTGAGAAATATTCATTTATATTTCATATGAGTAGACTATTATTTACCTTTACAATATTAAATTTAAGTTCGATCTGATGAATATTTTTATTATTTTTTTTATCAACATTTTAACACAGTCATACAGATACAATACACTGCACTGGTTACATAAAACACTTCCCAAACTGACAATGAATTAAATGTAACCAACACATTGATCGTTAAATAATATTGAAGCGAGGGTTGGCTTTTACTTTGTTAAATATATTTCGTATAAGTGATTGCATTGGACAATATATTCTTTCCCGACATGTTATTGGCTAAGTACAATCAGACCAAATTTTTTTTTTCAAAACTGCGAAGTGCAGCATTTTCGCGAAAAACAATAAAATAGTCCCACAAACGAAACACTACAAAAAAACCTATTATTTGTATAATATATTCTTACAGTACAAATGATTTTTTAAACCCTTTTCGTTCTATGGGCACTATTTATCAAGCCTATTATGGGTTTGACTAGACCCACAAGAGGACGGCTAGGAGATGAGGATGGGATATATTCAGAAGAACGTCCGAAAAAGTTCTTGGGGTTTTCCTACCTGTCCGGATCCGATCCTGGGTCCCGATAGCGGTAAACTGCTACCTAAACCTACGGGCTATTAAGTGTAAAGTGTTGTGATTTCTTACCGTTGCACAATAATAAGCTTAATCAGAAAAAAACTAAAATAAATATCATACGTTTATTTAAATATTAATCGTTCTTAGTCAGAATAAGCACAAAAATGATTAATATTTTTCTTATATAATTAAAAATTTCCCATTTTTATACTACTGGGCTGTATAGGGCTGGTTTTAGGAGTTAGGAGGACCAATTAAAAAGAAAAACACTTTTTTTCTAAGCCCCAAGCACATGTATCTGTAAAGTCTTGAATATATAAAGTTTACTTCTTCGAGTTGACTTCCTCCAGTGTCATCATCTTCACTGTGTTATGGCTCCACTAGCTTCGTTTTCTGAGGTAGGTTTGCTGAAATACTTATCTAATGCACCTGTCTCCTTTTTCTGTTTCTTGCTTACTTTCCCATGGTATAGTCCTCTTCTTACTGCCACAAATATTTTCTTTCAATGTTCCTTAATCTTTTACCCATATTTGCAGCAACAACAGAATCTTAATAAATACAAAATATTAAAAGTGGCATCCATCACTAAACTAATGTAAAGCAAAGCATATAGTATTTAATGTATACCTCATAAAAAATTCAACAGGCATCACATCATAAGCAACAAACTAGTATCATATAATTTTTCTGTGTGAAGAAATCAAATTATTATACTATTTTATAATTAATTTATATATTTAATTCAAGTACAGTAAAATATTTCAAAATGTAATCAGGCTTTTTAAGAATTCAGAAGAAAATTAAAAGCTGTTCTCTATAAAACCTGCAATGTGGTGTTGTGTATATTTGATAAAACTATAGTAGTACCCTAGTACAGGTTTCAATTGGGAGTAATTGGCCCAACTGGTTTAAAGCTGGTCCTGGTTTCGTACAAGTAGTGTTGTGCCCTGGGAGCTGGGCCCTTTATATTATGAGTCTTTAAGATTCAGAATAGTAGTTACGCGATAGACAATCATGAACTCTTCTGTTTCTCCAAAGAGGAAACTTGCGCAGTTCTGTGAATTTGATCCTGGCTGAGATCGTTTGTTAGACTACCATGCAGCTCTTTCTGGATCTAAGACTGTTTATGGTGTTTGTCTCTTGAGTATGACGTTATGTAGGTTTAATGGTATACTGTTTTTGTAAGAGTTACAGCTTTGGACAATTCTGATATTTTTTCTTTTGTAGAAAAACTCTCGCAATATCTGTATTTATTATATCTGTTCGCCTCCATTTTTCGAGGAAGAATCAGCCTTTGGACGACAACTTAGGGTGGTGTTTGTAATGTTTTGTTAATGTTATCCCTGTTTTTCTTCGGAGTCTAGTTCTGTATGTGTCTGGATGATGTCTGTCTGTATTGATGACATATATATTGATTGCTCTAAATGAGTGTTTTGCATTCAGCTGCGTTGTTAGTATCGAGTTTAATTTCCTATTGTACTCTTTTGTTAATCTCTGTTTGATTTGTTTGTATTCTGCGAATTTAGTCTTCTGAAATCTTAAATATGTTCAGACTTTACTCTTATCCATGAATTCAATAACTTCTACATTTCCAAGTGCAAAAGAGGAGTTCATTTCCTCTTTAGAATTCCCTTTTCAACGTGAAGTGCTTTGTATTTGTTTAGACCAAACTCCGTTTGAATGTCAGAGGAATATGTGTAACTTCTAGTTGATGATTTAGCTGTACTTTTGTGAATGCGTAGAGTTTTATGTAGTCGATTTACAGTATACGAGGCAAGATAATATGTATTGTGTAGCTTTGCTGCGTTTAATATTGTATCTGTATTTAGTATTACTTTACATATTGGATAATGGAGGGCCGGAAAGATACATAAAGATTCAGCAGTAGTAATGTGCCCATTGGTGAAATAGATTTTATGTTGCAACAGGTTTGCATCAGCATTGGACTTTATCAAAATTAATCATTATTAAGAGCTATATTTACATCGTTAATAAGTTATCTAGGTGGACAGTTATTTTTTTAAGATGGCATTGCCGAAATATTGCCTGGATGAGTCCGCAATGAACTTGTCACATATCTAGGAAGGAAAAAATCGTTCATGGGTATTTACAATCACGGATGAAAAGAAATATTTAGTTGACATAAATCACATATTTGCCAAGCTGTCACCACCAATACCTGTAGTTTCTTCATTCCTTATGCAGTGTCAACAACCATTTTCTTTAATATCTCTTTTGATGGATATGCCAATATTTGAGGCGAAGCCTCTTCTGTGTGATTTATAGAATTGAGTTCGTTCTGAAAATTTGATAGACCGATTTTGATAAAACTTTGCCATTTTCCATTAATTTCGACGAGAAATCCAAAGATGTAATAAAAATTAGGGGTCCATGACTTCGTTTTCGAGATACAGTAGGGTCGAAGTGACAATATCCATGCTCCCTGACGCGATTGAGCGCATCTAACGAAATTTAGGGGTCAAAAATAATATTAAAAAAACAGTATTGCGCGCACCTAACAGAAAGAGGGAGCTAAAAATGAACAAAACACAAGAGCAAAAAAATTGAATCCGAGACAATGTAGTAGATCGCCTGTCCGTGCCCAGCAGGCCTCTTTTTCTCCAGCAAGTGTAGGGATCACCTCTCCGTGGCAAACAAATGTAAAGAATGCCTTCTCGTGTGGTCAGCAACCATTTTCTTCTGATCACACACACACACATACACTCACTTTCTCTTACTCTCACACACATATCCATACACACATATGCTCTCCCTCGCATACGCATTCAAACACGTGTCAGCACTTGTATTAAATGGCGCAAAAAATAATTTATATGTACCAATACTAATATAAACATTTTTAATTACAAACTCTATCGCAATTCGACAAAGTCATGTAGTGTTCCTAGTAAAACATCTTATCATCATCTAAAATGTGAATGTTTTGTATTCATAATTTTTATATTGTTAAATGATTGTCACTCCTTTGATTCTCAAGTCATTTTGTAATCGTTTAAATATAAGGACGATAGTTTTTACAAAATGTGTATGATAGTAGAATTTTCATTGGCCACTTGTCCCACAATTGAACAATTTACCTTTTGGAAAGTTAAGATTTTTTTGGGAAATCCACTTTCGATACTGACAAAATGATAGCTTGAAAAGTTGGGCAATAGAAATTTGGCCAATGAGAAAATTAATTTATAAAGTTGGGCATCGTATAATTAAATTTGTTCTCTATTCACAATAAATCAGAAATGTCCAGACATGGAACAAAGTCTGAGTTGTAGTGTTGTTATTATCATTATATAAGAATTGAAATTCAAAATCGATTTTGATTGTATTAAAAGTCGATTTAGCTTCTGCAGTTTCTGTCCATTTTCCACATTGTTTGCATTTTTCCTGTGTTTTCTCAGTTTGAAAATTCACTTCATCAGGATGAAAATCAATATATTTTTACTTGCGTTTTTTAATATTGTATTCATGTTTATATATACATTTAATTAAGAATATAATGTAATAAAAATGTAACTAATTTAAATTAAATTATTTTTTCTTAACTGAATATAAAATACTTAAATTATTAAGTGTAAATCAGAAGAAAAAAAATCTATTGTTAAAATTTTGAAAATTAATTTTAAGTTGAGAGTTAATGTCAGAAATCTCTAGGAAATTGCTAAAGTATTGTTAAATGAATGGTAAGAATTGCTAAATTATTGCAAAAAAATAACATAATTGTTGCAAAACAATGCAAAAATTACTTATCTAATGTTAAAGGAATAAAAAAAAATGCTCAACTACTATTAAAGTAAGACTTAAAATAAGCTAAAACTATTGTTAAAACTCTAAATTATTANATCGATATATAAAAATAAGCAGATGTTATATATATATAATTTTTCTTAAATATAGGAACAAAATGAATGAATTCCCTCTAGCTAGTCCTAGTTATAGAAAGATGATGGAAAGATCTGCAAAAAAAATCAGAGAGAACAGTTCTTTTAATGACGAGGAAGAAGTTTTAAATTTTAGTATCGGACCTAGAAATTTAATGAACGTAAGTAGAATATTGTTCACAACAAAAATTTTATTTAAAATAAAATTAATTACAAAATATGTTTAGGTTTTCGAAGCAGCATCCGAGGAGACATGAATTATGTACAGATTAGTCAAACGCCTTTTTTTTAATTGATCAAATTATGATTCTTTGGAATTGTATAGTCGTCTTCAACAATAATTTTTGCTGTATTTGTTCCGGCATCTGGCCAGACAGAAGCCAAGCAGGCTTGTGAGACACATTAACGTTTTACAACTGTGATTTAGATAGATTCTAAATAATAGCGCAGAGGTTTGACTGACATACGCACTAAAATAATAAGAATTTTAAATACTCTTAAAAAAAACTTTTTTTTAAAAGACCTATTACTGGTTATTTAAGGTTGAAGAGAGTGTGGTATTAAAATATTTATTAGCATAATTGTTATTCTTTTATTGAATTGGTGGAAACATGATAAAAAAAAACTTTTTTTTAAATATGATGAAGTACTTAAGTACTTGAATAAGACAGTAATTATAGAGGTTAAACCATTTTATAATCTAAAATTTACAGGGTGGTTCAAAAGTCAGTTTACTATTCATATCAATAAGTGAATATGAATTACTGGAAACAAAAATAAAGCAATTAACTATGTGTATTATGTATGTGTGTGGTTATATATACACAGCAAACAGAGTGTCTCAAAAGTCAGTGAACTGAGCTTTCTTTCGTGTATATAATTAGTCAAATATTGCTAGATTATTTGAAAAATGTACACATAGTTTTCTCCCCAGTATTCTATTTATAGCAATACATTACTAATTGTACACATTAGAAAAAGTTTAATTAATGTTTGATTTTAATTAAAAATAAAATAAATATTATATATTTTTTAAAATTCTTATTATTAAATAATAAATAAAGATCATTTATATATGTAGGACTATATAAGGGCCGGAA